>NC_067455.1:4478800-4753800 GCF_025434085.1 Hippocampus zosterae | reverse complement strand
TTTCACCCCCCCCCCCCCCCAAAAAAAAAATCTGAATTGCGTCACTTGACCACGTAATGCAAATCCAGGAGCCAGAATGAGAAAAACGGAAAGAAATATTCATCCTCGGCTCTGACCGCTTGTTTGCGCCCCCCCCCACCCTCCCACCCCCACCCGATATGGACCAGCAGCACCCAGACTAACACTCCTTCTCAAATGAGACCGGGGCGCAATACGACACAGTTAAACTTATCCTTCGACATTGGCGATGCTTTTTATAGCAGGGGGAGGAGGATGCGGGGGGGCTGGTTCGGGGGTACCACGAGATGAAAAAGCCTGGAGATGCTGATATGAAGAGAGGGATTAGAACATAAGAGGGGGCGGGGGATTAAAAAAAAAAAGAGAAACAAAGTTGCCTGCGAAGGAAACGGGCCATCGAGAGGCAGGTACAGGAAAGGCGCAAACAGCAAGTGAAAGCGAGCCAGGAGTCATTTTTCCCAAAGGGATCAAAAGGATGGACAGATAACGTCAGCCGGGACGGCGCATCTCAAAGGAGCGTGCGGAGGAATCGCTCGGCGGATAACGGACGTGAAGGAGAACCGGCACGTCACGAAAGGTAAACGGAGATCCGTCGAGGCTTCGAAATCCGGTGACCTCACAGCCCCCAAGACGGTAAATCAGCATCGCAGAGTGACTTAAGGGAACAAATATGGAATCGGAATGATATCAAATCACCATCTGATGAGGTCCGGCGGAGCAATTAAGCGCCTGGAAAAAGACGCGAGACTTTTGGGATGTGAAATGAAATGTGGATCTGATCTGGATGAAACCGTTTTGGAATTGCGCTCAAATAGGTTACGGGTTGACTGGTCAAAAGATTCGAAAAAAAAAAATATCTCATAGCGGCCCGTTGAATTAGCCGGCAGATGAATCATTCGGCCTTGATTTTGTACCGTTTCATTTCTCTGAATTCATACGCGCTCAATCCGAAAACGTTTCAAGAGGATGAGCAACTCGTCGTCCTTTTCGTCCGACCGAGGCCGCACACCAAAATTTCCTTCCACTCGAATCTCCATTTCGGAGAAGTCAACAAAGCGGAGCCTCGTTGTCCTTCCATCGTTGTTGTTCGTCATCCGTTCAATGCGGCATATTTTTTATTTTATTTTTTTCTGCCTCCCCCTCCGATAATACTTTGAAATGGAAAAACATGACTCCCGAGTCGGATGTCTGAGGTAGAAAGGCGGCAAGGTGCGGGCAAGCTTAACTCGTCGCCCCTGGGGGGGTCGGGGGGGGGGGGGTGGTAACTCGAGCAACCTACGTAGCAAATCAATGCAAAGGCAGCAGCAATCACAACAGCATACCGGAGATGAAAAGGAAATGGGGGGGTGGGCTGGGGAGGGCGGTGGGGGGGGGGGGGGGGGGTCTTGAGCGTGAAAGCTCAAGAACTTGAATATCCCCTTAATGAATGTAATGAAAGCTCACCAAATCCCCGGTGGACACTTCCAGCGGATTGCGGTGCATTATACAAGAGCGGGCGCAGTGGGCCCAAAAAAAAATGTATATTAAAAAAAAAAAAAAATCCACGGCGAAGATTGGAATTTATGTGTGGGAGAGGTCGGCGGGCGCGAGCGGACGTATAGGATTTTCATATAAAGCAACCCTCGCAGGGGTTGGCACCGAGTTGAACAAATAAATCCTCCGCCTCCTCAAGCAGCAAATGGAGAAGTTTGCTCCGCGCGAGGGAATACTGCTGATCTTTTTTTATTTTATTTTATTTTTTTTTTAAACACCTGGCCGTCACCCTGCCATGAAAACTCAAACTCGAAAAAGTATTCAACGTCACTGTCGGCCACACTTTAACATTAAAGGGCAATTTCACTTTTAATTAAACATGAAGCGGGAGGGGGGTTGAATATGTATGAGTGGCTCGCGGTATCGAAAATATATGACGTTTGAAAAATTCAACTGTCGGCCCCCGGACGTTAATCAGAGCGTCGGCGGTTAGAGACTCCCATTTTTCTACCTCCTCCTCCGCCGCCGCCGCCGCCGTCCGTACGCACGTTGAGTGTCCTTGCCGCGCTTGTGAGGATATATCATAAAAGCGCCGTTAGGCGACTAGCGTGGGACAAAAAGTCGGCAAGTTGATCCGAATCCATTTCTATCGATCCTGACGCGTTCGCCGTTGTCTTATAACCTGAACGCACAGACAAAAACAAAACAAAACCCCGATAGTCATATATTGGCCTCGAGTGGAACTCATTTTGGTGGGGGTGGGATGGCGGAAATGTCACGTTCGTAAATCTGGATGGCCCGTTTGGCCCTTTTCCTATTGTCCTTGGTGGGTTCTGTTTGGGGGCGGCCCGGTAGTCCAGTGGTTAGCACGTCGGCTTCACATTGCAGAGGTACCGGGTTCGATTCCAGCTCCGGCCTCCCTGTGTGGAGTTTGCATGTTCTCCCCGGGCCTGCGTGGGTTTTCTCCGGGTGCTCCGGTTTCCTCCCACATTCCATTAAAATACATGGCAGGCTGATTGAAAACTCAAATATTGTTCTTAGGGAACCCGGTAGTCCAGTGGTTAGCACATCGGCTTCACAGTGCAGAGGTACCGGGTTCGATTCAAGCGCCGGCCTCCCTGTGTGGAGTTTGCATGTTCTCCCCGGGCTTGCGTGGGTTTTCTCCGGGTGCTCCGGTTTCCTCCCACATTCCAGAAACATGCACGGCAGGTTAATGAAACACTCTAAATTGTCCCGAGGGGTGAGTGTGAGGGTGGATGGTTGTTCGTTTCTGTGTGCCCTGCGATTGGCTGGCAACCGATTCAGGGTGTCCCCCGCCTACTGCCGGAAGACAGCTGGGATAGGCTCCAGCACCCCCCGCGACCCTAGTGAGGATCAAGCGGCTCGGAAGATGAATGAATGAATGAATGGGTTCTGTTTGATGGCGTTGACCTCACGGCGCAGAGGGCGTGGGTTCCATCCCTGCTCCGACCTTCCTGTGTGGAGTTTGCATGTTTCTCCCCGGGCCTGCGTGGGTTTTCTCCGGGTATGCCGGTTGCCTCCCACATTCCAAAAAATGCATGGCAGGCTGATTGAGATCAAAAATCGGGGGTGTGAAAATTAATTTTTGTCGCGGGCCACATTATAGTTCTGAATTCCCTTGAAGGGCCGTTATGGCTGTGAATTTTTGTGAAACCAGATCAATGTTTAACCAAATCCACATATTACACACACAGCGAACAACACAGCATCAAGACTAATGTATTGTTCAAACATTCTAATTATGACATTATATATGAGAATTTGAAATTTTGGTACATATTTTAGCAAGCTTCATGGAATTTGCCATGTTTGAATTGCTTCCTCGGGCCACATGAAATGATGTGGCGGGCCAGATCTGGCCCCCGGACCTCGACTTTGACACCTGTGCTCTCAATTGTCCCTCGGTGTGAGTGCGAGCGCGGATGGTTGTACGTCTCTGTGTGTGCCCTGCGATTGGCCGGCAACCGGTTCAGGGTGTCCCCCGCCTACTGCCCCGAAGACAGCTGGTAAAGGCTGCGGCACCCCCCAACGCACGACCCTTGTGAAGATAAAGCGGATCAGAAAATGGATGGATGGATGGGTGGGTGGGTTCGGTTTGACGTGTACACGAGGTGTCTCCATCTCCGGCAGAGATTTGGAACCTCCGCTGGGCTGCTTGCTGTGAACGAACCTCACAGAAGCATTTTGGCCCGGCATGCGTTTCGTTCCCCCGAGCTTGCAAGCCTGGAGGTCAGCCCGTTTCTCGCAAGGACACATGAACACGCGCATTAACACTCCCAATTCCCCTCAATGATACGGCTTCCAAATCTGCCCGTTTTTTTCTCTTTTTTCATTCTTTTTTCGCTCCCACACAGTTCGCTCGCCTGCGGCCTCCGAGGGACGGATGCAGACAGCGGAAGAGCGGAGGTTAGACGGGGGGGTTAATTTACTCTTTGAAAACGGGACAGCAGATTGGATTACGGCGCTGGCAGGCCCAGCCGACACTCACCGAATTAAAAAGGACACACCTCGGACCAAAACAAGGAACCCCCCCGACCCCCCCCCCCTCCCCAACACAGCCCGCACTCCACTCCTCCGGTGCCTCAATCGCTATGCAGATCATGACGCCGAACACTCGCAAGTCCAAACTGAGGCCGCTTTGTTCCAGCAACGCCATCCCCCCGCCATCCAAACACCACCGCCAAAATGGCTAAGCAAATACGGAGCGATTTGCTCACGAACGAGGATGAGATGGAGCCCTTCTGCCTGGAGAACAAGGAGGACGGCGGGGGAGGGAGGTGGAGGTGTGTGTGTGTGTGGGGGGGGGGGGCTGCGAGAAATAAAAGCCAGCCCAAGCACAAAAAATAAAAAATACAAAAGACACGTCACGGCAAGATGAAAGAGGGCCAGACGGAAGGGTGGGAATGATTGATTTTCATGCCGCGCTCATCCCTCTGGTGGCCTGCACGACGTGAGGAAGGCCGAGCAGGTAGGCGGCACCGAGCGAGTAAACAACCACGATTACGGAGAACTCGGACTGAAGTTTGCTCAGGTCGAATCGAGCCAAGCGCTCTCAATACTTGCCCGGCGTGTCCTGCGGAGCAATCGGTCAACACTTAGATTCCCTTGATCTTTCTTCATGAACTTTGACCTCCACTCAAAAAGGTGAATTGAATCAAGGGGCTGAACGGCAAAACTCACAACGGGTGCCCGGAGCCGAGAACGGCCCAATTTCATTTCCCGGTTCAATTTTAGGGCCGACCGACGTGGATTTTTTTTTTTTTTTTTAAGGCGAGCTACCCCGTTCGTTGTCCGAGAGCTCTAAATTGAAAAGCGATTCTTCTTCTTGTGATTTTTACATGATCGCGATGTACTAAATCGGTCCGTGCGATGAAGCGAATTTTCTTTGCCTGTCACCTCATCGACAGCCATATTGACGTTGAAAGCAACGGCGACGCCGCCCACGCGATCGAGCGCTATCTCGACGCGATCGTCAGCCCACCCACGTGATGGCGTGATCAAGATGCCTAAATAACGGGCGAAAGTCGGCGGATGAACGAAAGCGAGGCATGTACAGAAGAAGAAAGTAGCGCAAAAATCGGAGCGTTCAACAATCTTTACTCCGTTCGCCCAAGGCTTTCGAAAAAAAAAAAATGTTGAGGATTTTAGTCTTCTTATTGATTCTTACATTTCAATTTGCATTAGAAATCTGTTTACGCATTGCTTCTCGAACGTAATAACTCGAACGTCAACTTGACTTTCATAACGTTAAGCGTTTGACTCAAAACAAACAAACAAAAAAAACACACAAAAAATGGAAGTCGTGCAACTCCGAATCAATGCAGGTAACTCTTGAATTTACTTTAAAAACAAATAAACAAATAAATAAAAATATGACATACGCAAAACTTATCTGGCATCTCGATTCCGTCTTGGGTCAAGACCTGCACTCTGCCGAGTGCTTTTCCGACACGATCCGAGAAGGAAAGATAAAGGTTGAGCAGGAGTGGCTGAGAGCAAAGTGAAAAAGTTCAGGGAAGGAGTCGAGGGGAGGGGGTGGCGGGGGGGGGGGGGGGGCAAGCACATCAGAGCATCTGAAGATCAAGGGCCGGATTGGGGGGGGGGGGAAAAAAGGGGGCGCGGGGGTGCATCTCCGTCTTTACCCACCCTTCGCTGACAGCACCAAGACAACAACAAGCACAAACGAGCGCGCGACCAGACGGGGCCAGGTCAGCCTGGGCGGAGCCGAATGAAGGGCTTCGCCGACATGAATGTCATACTAATAAAGCTCCGTCGGATATTGAGGTTCAGCCCGTGAGGTGGGGAGGGGTGCCGGGGGGGGGGGGGGGGGTGAAGGGAAGATAAAGGAGGCCGGGAAGCCGTCGTGACAGATGAAGGCGGCGGCGTAGGACGGAGAAAGAAAAATGTCATCGCTGAGCCCGACACATTCTCGCAGGCACTAAAAGTTCTCCTAGAAATAAAAGAAGAGGCTCTTGCAAAAGGCGACTGAGGGCGCTGCCAAGGTGGGGGAATGATTAATAGCGCCCCCCTCTACTATCCCCTCCCCCCCTGCCTTCTACTCCACCAGATCACAAAACACACAAATGTCTTTGCCTGGAGATACTGCAGTGGTGAAGCCCGCAGTCTCAATTCTACTGCAAGGGGCCCCGGTTCCCTGTTGCCCGCAGTCTCCACTCCGATAAAATCTTTTTGTCAGAGAAATCGCTTGAAGAAATTAATTAATACAGAAAAAAAAATCATCTGACTGGTGATAAATAATATGGGGGGGGGGGGCATTTCCTTTGAAATAGAAATCTGCTAAAAAAAACTCTTAAAGACAGTTTAAGACTTGACTTGACAGTACATCTGGATAAAAAAAAATGTGGATCCCGATGACTATTTCATAAATGCAACAAAAATCTTCTGTCGTGTAAATTGCAGCCTCTGCGATTGAAAAATTGCATTCTACTCCATCGTGTTGTCAGTTTGAATTCAATTAACCCGAGTTAGTTAGTTATCAGTGGGTGTGGCTCTCCTTGCCCACAGGCGAGGGCATGATTATGAAATCTCACACCCTGGATTTTGTTCAATTTTGTGGTTTCGTATTGTCTTTGTTTTATTTTGCATGGGGGTTTTCTTTGATTTCGTTTGTTTGTTCGTTTTTTTTTTTTAATATCAACCCTTATGTAAGAAATATTCAGAAAAACAAATTGGCAAAATGTGTATCAACCTCACTAAAAAAAATCAAGTCTATTTTTTCCCCTAAATAAATATTTAAAATAAATGATTTGTTTGACATTGACGGCAAAGTGGCAAAATTTTCATTTTGTATGATCATTGAAATAAATTTCACCTTGACCTTGATTATCGCGCCTCCGTCGCTCCATTTTTATTCAAGTCCTACTTACCCGAACCACAGTTGGAAAATTGGAAAAAAAGCAGAATTTAAAAACAAACAAACAAACAAACAAACAAAAAAAGGCTTTTATGTCAAGGTACCACTGCCCTGCGTGAGGAGGCGGAGAGGGGGCGGGGCGGCTACGTGATGGACGTGGGGGGTGAAAAAAAAAATGTCACAAAGCCAAAGAATCAAGTGAGACGACTGGGGCAATGACAGAATCAAACGAGCGCTTGGCGGAATGAATGTTTGTCGAGATCCCATTTTCTGCAGAGGAGATGAAAGGGAGGAAGAGTGGATTAGAAAGGAGTGGGCAGAGAGGCGAAATGAGCTTATGCTATGGAAAAACGGAATACGCGTGTGTGTGTGTGTGTGTGCTTGAGTGAAATGACCGGGGGAAAGTGGGCAGGCGGGCGCTGGGCCTCGTCTAATGGTGGGCGCGAGAGAAGCTTGGGTGACGTGGGCGCGTGTATCGTTAGCGCCCTCTAAAAATAACAACGCCATCCAGTGCCGCGCCGTGTGAGAAATTGGGGGAATCGAGCGTAGGAAGCTGTAATTACAGCGGGCCTATTAGCATGCGCGGCGCAGTCGTCAAATATTCACACGGGGGGGGAACTGGGAGCGCTTCTGGGCATGCGCCACAGTCAGCCTGGCAGCCGCTGGTTGGACCCGCAAGGCAGTCACCCAAAAAAAAAAACCCCAAAAAACAGGTCACGGCTCCTCTGTTGTCTTTTTGCCTACTCGAGCGAGACGCAATCACAGAGGTAACCGTGCATTCATCCAGCCATGCAAAGATTACGCCGCCCCAATTTAGAGGACACACTCTTTGTTTTTGGAAATGATACCAATCACTGCAAACAAACAAGACCATTTCCCTCGTGGTGCGGCGGTGCCGGCACTGAAATGCGACTTTCAACGGAATACACGCTAACCAGACCCGGCGAATTACCGAGGTAATTAAGGCCAATTGCGGAAAGGAACGTAAGATGCTTTCAGCTTTTCAATCGCTGATAAGCACGTCGTCGAGGCGGCCGGTACACTGGTGAGATTGCGGGTGGCGGGTAAACGGTGGATGAGGACAACGTTCATCGCGGGTTATACGACGTACCCCGCGCTAGCTTGGTGAAATATTGTATTTAAAAAAATGTATAGTCCAGTGGTTAGCACGTCGGCTTCACAGTGCAGAGGTACCGGGTTCGATTCCAGCTCCGGCCTCCCTGTGTGGAGTTTGCATGTTCTCCCCGGGCCTGCGTGGGTTTTCTCCGGGTGCTCCGGTTTCCTCCCACATTCCAAAAACATGCGTGGCAGGCTGATTGAACACTCTAAATTGTCCCTAGGTGTGAGTGTGAGTGTGAATGGTTGTTCGTCTCTGTGTGCCCTGCGATTGGCTGGCAACCGATTCCGGGTGTCCCTCGCCTACTGCCCGAAGACAGCTGGGATAGGCTCCAGCACCCCCCGCGACCCTGGTGAGGATCAAGCGGCTCGGAAGATGAATGAATGAATGAATAATAAAAAAAAAAGACTATAAATAATTCATCTGCATGAAATGTCTAATGTCTACCTAATGTCTAAACACTCAAGTGTGGTCCAAATATGACATTTTCAAAGTCTTGTTCTTGTCTTGGATTCCACTTGGGGCTCGACAGGTATTTTCGTATAAAGGCAAATATACGCTCAACGTAAAAAAAAAATGTTTTAAAAAATGGCGAAATTTGATTTTCGTGCCGGCTCAACTCTAGTTTAGCCGATTTGGGAATTGTACAATTTGGGTGTCAAGCGGCACTGCCGAGCAGTGATCCGTCAACACCCTAGTTAACTTTATCTATAAATTTAGTCCTGCTTGCAGTGCCTCATAAATATGCTTTGTGTGCTTCCATCTTCAACATGGACTCCAGCAAATTATATTTCATCTTCTGCAAGTCAAAGACTGCATACGCCTGACCTGTACGGAACGGGAAGTAAATCGTCTGTGTTCACTCCCACAACGGCGCAATCGCCCCTCTCTATCTATGAAAAATATCAAAGGAAAAGAAAAAATTGCGCTAGATTTTCACTGTTCACAAAAATAGGGCCCTCGCTCTCATCTCTGTCTTTAATGAAGACCACAAAAAAAACTAAATCTAAATCTAAGATCAGTTCATGTGGTGACTTCGAGCTTTCCGCATCCATACATGTTGCTTTAATGTGCTCGAGCAACAGCGCTTGCACAATTTGTCATGAGTAATTAGCTGTTGCAATTCGCCATTCAGGCACGCCGCCTTTTCCCTCAATTAAAAAAAAAAAGAAAAGAAATAACAACACACATTGTGACAGTGAGAGTCATGGCCCTTCATGTGCGAGCAGACAGGCGCACTCCATCAACCGCTGCGCTCCAACACTTGCTAAGCCACTGACGTTCATCTCGGCTGTGACACAGGCTCAGCCATTTCCAAAGAAACAGCAGCACCTCTGGCCTCGCCTTGTACGATCGTCCGCCACTGAGACACGGTGCAGCAAATGCACCTGGAGGGGCCCCCCCCCATCAAGTGTCACGACGTGCACCCGAATCGAGTGATTACAGTACGTGTGAACGCACCTGGCAATTTGGCTGCAATCAGTGTGGCCTCATTTGTTGATAATGTCACAAAATCAGGCGTTTTTTGTTTTTTTTTTAGCTTAAAACTGCGTCTATCCATAGTTCTAAAATAACAGCGGAAGCCATTACGACACACGGGGCGAAAGTGTCGCTGAGCCAACTTTACAACTCCTCGCAAGAGGATTCACAACCTTGCATCGAGTGTATTTTCACGTCAATCCATTTTTCCTTTTGTGCGACTTGAAGAGCAGTTTTCGGTCATTGGCTTTGATGTTGTTTGACGTTTTCAACCGAATAGGGTACAATACAATACAATACAATACATGCTGATTTATATAGCGCTTTCACAACAGCGGCAGCTGTAACAAAGCGCTTTACAAAACAGTTAACAAAGTAAAATAATAAACACAACACATAACATAAAACACGGATAGTCGTGCAGTCCTAACCACTTTTCCGTCACACGCTTTGTTGTTTGAAGCAGTTTGAGATGAAAGAGGAGAGAATCAAAGTGTCCTTTAACCAGTGGATCAGAGACGTCATTCTCAAAATGTGCACACGTCGGCTACAAGCTAAGTTTCAAAGTCAACAAGAAGCTGCAGCATCCATTGACGAAAAAAGAGATTGGTTCACTTCTCCTGTCCCATGGAAATCCACTTCAATTCCAAGCGGCGACTCACGGTTCCAAATACGCATCGGCGCTCTTCGCCAACGCTCCTCTCTCCTCATCCTCAACTTCAGCGGCCATCCATCCAGAGAGACTGATGTGTTGAGATGCTAACCGGGAAGGGGAAACTCAACCTTTTGCTTGATTTTATTTTTCTTAAGTGGATATAAAAGCGAGACGTATCGACCAGAGGTCACGAACTGCCGACGCCGGACATACTGTACAGCTAAAAACACTCAAGCCTGCATCGTTGTAGTCATTGTAGGCTTTGCGGTAGTAAATGATATGCAGACCAGGTTACATACGAGTTAAGATGTTACACTGCCAACAAAATCGACATTTCAGGTACTAAACACAGAAAAAGCAAGAGAAAGGATGAAATTACTTTGAATACATTTGAAAAAAAATGATGCATAAAGGGAGAGAAATTACGAAACAAATGGCGCTCTCAAAAAAAAAAAAAATGGAATGGAAATGTAATGGCCAGTCATTTCTGTTGCTACTTCCTGCTGGGAGCACCTCTTAAAAGTGCAAATGTGAAACGACATGATGAGACAAAACAGGAGCGTTTTGAACAAGCATAGCTACTCCAAAATCTGAAGTGAGATGACAGAAAATCCTGGCAGGACCAGCAATAGCTCAGTTCTATCACTGAGCAAAAAAAAAAAATTAAATTAAAATAAAAAATGTGGGCGAGATGAATCAAAGTCGACCTCGAAAACTGTTCAATTGTCAAGATTGTCAAGACATTAAATGATTGGCTGAGACTGATATGTTGAGATGCTAATCGGGAAGGGGAAACTCAACCTTTTGCTTGATTTGATTTTTCTTAAGCGGATATAAAAAGCCGACATGGGCGAAACATCGGTGACGCTCGGGGAGGTTCATGACTCCTGGGGGCGCTACGCCTCGGATATAAAAATTCATTGATCATTATTGGATTGAAAAATAAAATCAATGTAAAGCACGGAATACAGAACTAAAATGGAACGTAATTCATGTTTTGTTTTGGGATGGCCGGGGGTCGGCACGACCTCACTTGCCTACCCTGACTGCATGTCCTAGCAAAACAGTCCACTTTGTTAACGTCAAACCTCACAGCAATCAGAGACAAAGACGGACAGAGTTGACAAAGTTGTGATGGTGACAATTTGACAGACAAGTATGAACATGTGGTCCGGAACTTGTACAGGCCTATGTGATCCATTAGCCATAGTCACACGCCGGCAGCCATCAGAGACAAGCCTCGCGACGCTAACAAATACAAACATGACTTCGACTCGTCCCTGAGAGAAAAAAAAAAAAATCACACAACGCAGCTGGCAACCGGCGAACGTCTTTGTGCCAAAGGGCTCTGACGCACACATACCTGTACGTACACACAAACGCAGTGTACCTGTAGACACGAATATGAAAACGGGGGCAGAACGAGGAAGGAAAACAGGACGGATACGTGGAAGCAGGACTCGATGAGTCCCTGTAGGAAATGGATTGACGCCTCGCCGCACACGCACGCCTCACACACCGGTTTAAATATCAAGGACTCACAAAACACAAACAACACAAGCATTTTGGTATTCCGCTCGACAACCTGCATCATAACAGCCTCACTCCAAGCTATTTGTCTGTGGGCTTGACGTTCGCTGTGATGAATTGCTCCGTTAAGGGTTTATAATGAAGTCGGAATTCTTGTAATACACGGAGGCATTGCACTCGGGGCGACGGGTGGAATGACGGCGGCTTCGAGGTTCTAAAACTGCGCACGGTGACAACGGCGCGTTTCGATTTCCGTCGAAATTCGGGTGATGTCAACGGTTGCCGGAAATTTTGAATCGTCCAGTTAATTTGCTCAAGACGGGGACACAAAGGTTAGCTGAACTGCTGTCACATGGAGGAAACTTAAGTAAGTATACAAGTGTTAGTATAACATAAGTATAGCTATATTCATAGACTGAACTAAAGGGCTCCAAGATTGACACTTGAGGGACCCCGCATGTCAAGGCCATTCAATCAAAACCAAAACTTACAATGGCCCCCCCCAAAAAAAGCTAATTTCCTCCAAGTAGAACCCGGATCATTTTCGGATCTTTTTAGTCCCGTTAAATCCCAACCAAATTTCCAACCTGTTCAAAAGTGTATTATGCTCAATTGTGTATCGAAAACACTACCCCTGTTTCGGATCCTTGTTTCTGATGGGGTTGGAAACCTGATTGAAATTCATCACAAAAAGTCCTTTTGAGTTCAGAATTGGCTTGGTGAATTGAGAACAGTTTCTTATTGACAATCCCAACCAGGAAACAATTTAGGGTTCCGTTTCTTGCCCAAGGACACTTCAACAGCAGACCAACATAACCGGGAGTCGAACCGCTTGATCCTCACTAGGGTCACGGGGGGTGCTGGAGCCCATCCCAGCCGTCTCCGGGCAGTAGGCGGGGGACACCCTGAATCGGTTGCCAGCCAATCGCAGGGCACACATAGACGAACAACCATCCATGCTCACACTCACACCTAGGAACAATTTATAGTGTTCAATCAGCCTGCCATGCATATTTTTGGAATGTGGGAGGAAACCGGAGCACCCGGAGAAAACCCACGCAGGCCCGGGGAGAACATGCAAACTCCACACAGGGAGGCCGGAGCTGGAATCGAACCCGGTACCTCTGCACTGTGAAGCCGACGTGCTAACCACTGGACTACCGGGCTGCCGTTTTACAATATATTGTAAAAAAAAGCACACAAACACACATCTCTCTCTATGTGTATATATATCCTTAGGGGAGTCCATTGCCAGATTGTGTGACAGTTCAAAATTTTCGAGGGGTTCTCCAAGACGATGCATCCCTTGTTACTGTGATGTTTCAAACGTGTCGCTTGCCCGTTTAACTCACCTTAAATCGTGCAAAATGGAACATTATTGCCGAGAAGAGCAGCGTGGGCAGTAGAAGAGGTCATCAAGAGGTGTTAGCACCCGGAGAAAACCCACGCAGGCCCGGGGAGAACATGCAAACTCCACACAGGGAGGCCGGAGCTGGAATCGAACCTGGTACCTCTGCACTGTGAAGCCGACGTGCTAACCACTGGACTACCGGGCCGCCCGGGAGTCTAACCACGGACCCTTTTGTTTTTCCCACTGGATGACCCGCTCAACCACCTGAGCCGCATCCTCCGTGTTGTGAAATGAGATGAAGGTCGAAGCGGGTCAGGACTCTGTTGTGCGTGTTTTCTAAAGAGAACAATTAAGCTAAGCGTCCCAAGCGGCGCCCATCCGCCAGCCACACAAAGACCAACACGAGCGTCGCACAAATTGATATGTAAATCTCAGAAAATAGCAATTCTACACTGAGACCAGATCATTGGCTCAAACAATCTGCGTGCAACAAAATAAACAACAGATGAGGATAAACGGTGGAGAGCAAACGCGCATCACCGCTCTCCCCCCCCCCCTCAAAGGCGTTCTAGCCAAAGGTCATGCTTATATATTTGAAAAATGTTCAGCAAAGTCAACAGATGTGCCGACTGCGGCTTTCGTTTTGAGTCAAGGGAGGGAATGAAAACCCGCCTGCCTTCTTCCTTGCATTCCTACCGATACACACGACAGCGGACTGGTGAGTCAGATGGAATTATTGGCTCCATTTGTAATGGCTGGTCAATTGAGGACCCAAGGGTGCGGAGCTCGTACAGCACGAGTGATGTCACGCACTGCTGGCCTGCTGGCGCATTGTGGGCTACATTCGTCAGAGCCTTTAATAGGAACTCAAGCCTAAACATCTTCTGGAGTAAAAATACATTTTACAAAATGGATGACAGGTTATTGTTAGTTTCAGACGCAGCAAGAACGTTGCATTGCTAGAATGGCTACAAAAAGGACCTTTGGATGTCAAGCAGCTAAGGCAAGAAAAGCTCTGATGCTGGAAGAGAGGATAAAAGCGATCAAAATGAAAGACGGAGGAAGCAAAATAAAATACATTATCCAAGAAATTGATGTAAGTGAAAGTGAATGCTGATTTTGCCATTTCTTTCCCTTTTTTGACGATATGAAGTGTCAAGTAAGTGTATGCTCATACTTATGCACTATTGGAATAAAAATAGAGTACACATACTAGTGCATGTTTGTGCTTGTGTGTTTACATCTGATATCAAATTTGCTACAGTGAAAGACCCCCCGTTGTGAAAAAAAGTCTTGCTGCAAACATGATTTCGTTGTAGAGGAGTTTCACTGTAGTAGGGGCGGAGAGGAGGTAACCTTGGTGATGATTTATAGCGGTTGAGACAATCATCTTTCCTACGTACAGTATTTCTCTCTCCTCCGTTGTAAACACACCAAATGTTTTTAAAAAAAATGTTTTCAGATAGGGGCGGCCCGGTAGCCCAGTGGTTAGCACGTCGGCTTCACAGTGCAGAGGTACCGGGTTCGATTCCAGCTCCGGCCTCCCTCTGTGGAGTTTGCATGTTCTCCCCGGGCCTGCGTGGGTTTTCTCCGGGTGCTCCGGTTTCCTCCCACATTCCAAAAATATGCATGGCAGGCTGATTGAACACTCTAAATTGTCCCTAGGTGTGAGTGTGAGTGTGAATGGTTGTTCGTCTCTGTGTGCCCTGCGATTGGCTGGCAACCGATTCAGGGTGTCCCCCGCCTACTGCCCGGAGACAGCTGGGATAGGCTCCAGCAACCCCCGCGACCCTAGTGAGGATCAAGCGGTTAGGAAGATGAATGAATGAATGTTTTCAGATAAAGCGCAAAAGCGAGATCAGAGTGAAAAAAAAATGGCATCGTCGTGACGCGGCCATTAACGCTGACAGGACGCGCGCTGCAGATCCTCCTGCCGCTTGTCAGGCTCGACTTGCTTGGGTGCATTTTACAACCCTGGGTTCACATTCAGGTCTTTGGCTCGTCTGTTCATTACAAAAAAAAAAAAGAATAAAGGAAAAAGATGTTCAGCCCTCAAGAAGACCCATTCACGGGAAGTGTTGATTAGATAAAGTGTGAACAGGACGTGGCGGCTACTGTAACACCCGAATCCCGTTCCAGTTATCATATCTTGTCGCACAAAAAGGCAAGTCTGTCGGCGTCCCTTGTTATTCCGATAAAACCGCCTGGTGTTGCGGCGGCCGGAGGTGTGGGCGGAAGGGGGGGGAAAAAAAAACTAAAACCACGCGGGAAGGGAAGAAGGTTGAGAAAGCAAGAGTGTAAGAAGCACCCCCGATATAAAGAGAAGCGGTTGTGTTTGCCCGAGATAAGGCCGAAGAGCTAAATCACATGGTGAGAGCCAATGTATGCTATTAAGCAGGACAAATATGCCTATTCAAACAGCAACTTTCGCAGGCCAAATCATCAGGACCAAACTGGCTGGGTGAGCGAGAGAAAAAGGCTGAGGGGGGGAAAAAAATGGAGTTTGGTGGCAAGGAGCCGCAGATGGATGACACACCGCCGAGGGAGCCAAAAGAGAGATAAAGCGGCCACGGCGCTATTTCAATTGTCTAATTATATTTATCTATCGCTCTCTCGCAAACAAACAAGAGAGACAAATGGAGCGATGGGGGAATAAAGCCAAGCGAGGAAAGGGGACGAACAAATAAAAACATATTAACCCAAGGCTTGTCAGTGCCGCTGACAGCAAAAGCAATCGGCGGCGGGGAGAGAGGAAAAGAGTGGACGTGGGGAAACGAGACCATGAAAAGGACCAGATTGACACTGAAAAATTCATGTGCAATTGCAAAGAGGGACGCGGCGAGACGGGAGGGAAGCGTGTGAGTGACGCAAGAACCTTAGGGGGGGGGGAGGGGGGCGTGAAAAGCGGACTGGCTGCAACCCGCTCGCACCTTTCCTCGCCTTCCCCCCTCTTTGCCGATCGGATTTCAAGCCTCCTCGCTGTGGCTGCGAAGCCTTTGTCACACCAAAGGCTTTTCATCTTCCTAAATCTGATTGTGGTCGATTTTGGCTCTCTGTAGCGTCGTTCCTCTAGGGCGGGGGGCTTAAGGGTAGCCCTGTACGCTTGTTCACACTTGGGCCACATTTACCTCCTGCGTCCCGAGCTACGTCTCTCCAACAACCAGCGTCAAAAAGTCGACTTTGACAAAGCACCGCAGCTCAACTGCCGCATTGACATTTTAGTGCCTGGATAAGATTTGGTTTTGTTGAATGACACAAATAACACTTGGCTTCCTGTTTTTTTCCTCTTATTTTGAAACCTTCTCCCACCACTTCCGTTGCGCTAACTAGCCGACTGCTGCTAACTTGACCATAATGGCTGTTCCATGGACACCAAAGACCGAGCACCTCAAAATGATCTTCAAATTAATCATTTTTACACTTGAACAGCTTCGCTACTTTCATACAAAGACATTGAATCGAAAAAGTGGTAAAAATGACTAATTATATGTCGGCTGACTCCGACATTTAACAGCCTGAACTGTTTCACAAGGAACAAAGAAAATCTTGGCGATGACGGTTCTTTTAAAAAAGGCTCAAATTGGCTGACCTGTCGGGGCCTTTCTATTTCGGGAGCTCGGCTGTCGCTGTTCCACCAGTGGTGGAAAGAAAAGCTGAGGGCCCAACCTCGTTTTTTTTTTTTCCTGATCAAACTTCCTCTGACACTTTCAGTAAATCCTTGCTTCCACATTCCCCTCGGGCTTCATCGGCCACACAAATCAAGCCAACGTGTGCGGCCATCACTAACCCAAATGGAAACGCTGGCATTACGGTGATTACCTGTCATAGGCCGACTCAGCTTATTGCCGCAGCGTCCACTGTTGACGCTACACTCAAAGTGAGTCATTTAATTGAAGAAAAAAAAATCCAAACGAATGAAAGCCAATGAAGGAAGAAAGAAAAAAAAGAGCGAAAAGAGAGATTTGACTTTATTGGGCATTCTTCATTGGCTTATCACCACCATTTTTCTTCTGGCCCCCCTTTTTTTTATGACACATTGTCATTGTCTGCAGTTCGACGTTTAATTGTGTTGCTGTGGAATGTGTGTTGTGAGTCCGCGAGGAATACACACTCATTTTGGAACGCCATCAGACAAACGCATTGCTGACAATCGTGTCAATCTGCAGCTGCGATCCGTCAACCGGGAGAAGAATTGGATTTTTTTGTTGTTGTTGTTGTTGTTGTTAACCCCCCTACCCCTCTTTTCCCTCATTGTTTATTCCCGGCAATGCCTTTGATAACTGGCAGCTGTTTGGGGAAACAATGTTCCCTGTGGGGAATTTATCAAATTCATGCTCCTTCAGAGGGACGGGGGGTGGGCAGCGAGCAGGCATTACAATTACGACGCAAAGACTAATCATTTTCTATTTTTGGCGAAACGGCTTCCGCCGGTGTTCAATAGTCAATCACTCGAGCACAGCACGTCAGTGATGAAACAAAAGCAATGGTGAGACATCGTAACAATCAATTATGAATCACACACAAGGGCCAAGTTAAAAATATTTCACTGAGCAGGTGACTTTTGTATGAAACAAAACACTTTTTTTAAAATGCATTTTTACACGTATGACACATTAAGAATTAAAAAAAAAAATTTTAAACCTCGCAGGTATTCTTTATCCTCTATGTGAAAACGACAAAATTCTGCAATTACTAGAGAGCTGCAGGGTTATCAAAGTTCATGAAAATAACGAAATAACTAACATTATAACAACTTTTTTGCGAACAAAATAAAAACAAAAACGCTTAAAAAAAAAAAAACAAAGCTAACTGAAACTACCGGTACATTATACGTTTATAAAACTGAAACTATCGAGAACAGAAGACCCAAGCTCAAGCATTCAACATTAAAGATGATTTGAGAATTGTAGTTTACTTCATGACACAGGAGGGTTTTTTTCCTCCTAGCTTGCAATAAAACTAACACAAAAACTAATAAAAACGAAAGTAGACACATTTTCCCCAAAAATTGATCTTAAAAAAAAAACTTTAAAACCCGCTGAAAAACATAATTGAAATGAACCGAATTTAAAAAAAAAACAAAATAAAAACTCATGAAAAATCCAAAACCCCGAGGAATGACCATCTCACCGTACAGTATATTTGTGTCTGTATTACTGTATACTGCCCCCAGGTGGCCCTTGTAGCACACTACAGAAGGAGCAGCACAACATCCACTAAATTGAAGCAAAAAAAAAAAAACTCAAAAAAGTGTGAAAAAAACTTTATGGTCTCTCTATTCTATTTAATTTCATTCTGGAAAGCTGACATACAATACAAATGTGCTGAATTACAAACGCGGTGTTAGAAATCTCAAATTTACCTTTGGACAATTCATCCTTGAGTGAAGCCAATTAAGCATGCAGCGAGCTGTCTTTGCAACAGTGATAATAATAATAATAATGTGATAATTGTCCACGTTACAAGTCACGTAACACTTCCTTTTGTGTCACGGCTCCAACGAAAGCCTTGTGGGAAGTGACCATTTGAAGTCAGGTCAAATTTAAACAGCCCTTAATCACCACAGAGTCTCAAAAGCCTTCACATGCCCGCAGTTGACAAATCAGGGGAAACACAAAGAAGACCTGACAAGTTTCAGTCCCGACGAGGCGCCAGTTGATCATCTTGCCCGAAAGATAATCATATCGCCAGAATTGTGTCGACTATTGTTATGTGTGAACCGGATGGGCTCGTTAGCATGCAGACAGCCTCCTCAACCTACGAAGCCGCATTGTCGTTCGGAGAATAGAACCAAGGTGAGAAAACTTTAATACGAACCATAATTAAGATTGCAACGCCAATTTGCTAAGTGAGTTTTCTGACTAGAATATGTATCATATACTTGAACTCGCTCATGCAAAATGTATGAATGCAAAACAAGCTCATGGTCATTAAGCCCTGATGAGATAAAATCGTACGTTTGCTCCCCAAGTTAATTTGCGCCGGTGATTTGTTTTTTCCTCTCTCCATTGCGTCACATCTCTTTAAAAGTGTCCTTTAAATTTTATCGCGATTTACTATTGTTCTTTGCTCTCTTTTAATGATTCCTGTGCAATGCTTTTAATGCCTTGTTTGCTGGTTTCTGTCATATTTATTTGTTGAAATAAAGCCTGGCTGAGAGTGGTTCCAGGAAAGCAGTTTTACAAGCAAAAAAAAAAAAACTACTGTCATGATGCGAGCCAGTCTCCTTTCACTATCTGGCACTGCAGAACAATGCAAGCAGCCAAAGGAGCGTCAGACGTGTCGTCACCGTAAATTCGCTCCACTGCGATGTGATGTAAGGACGACGGAGCGCGAGCGTCAAGGGCGCGGGGAGAGCCATGCAACGTCCCGACCTAGTCGACGAGACGCACTCGACCTCCTCGGCAGTCAATTCTCATCTGTGTTGCAACTCCAGGGAGGCAGCTATAAAAATATTTGGCTCATCGGATATCCGATGGAAAATTCTATCAAATAATCGGGTACTCGGATAAAAAGACCAAAAAAAAAAAAATTGGTTCTAAATTCTGAAGACAAAGGAACACATTTCCACTGAATAAGAAACTATCAAATTGTTTTCTTTTTTTTTTGATATTAGACATTTTATACTTGCATAGCGACAAACTATTTTCCTTTAGAGAAACATTTGTGAGATTTTCAAATCTCTCCCGATAGATGTTGGTCTATGGGACGAACGCTAGCGCTTGCTAGCGCTTGCTAGCGCTTGCTAGCGCTTGCTAGCGCTTGCTAGCGCTTGCTAGCGCTTGCTAGCGCTTGCTAGCGCTTGCTAGCGCTTGCTAGCGCTTGCTAGCGCTTGCTAGCGCTTGCTAGCGCTTGCTAGCGCTTGCTAGCGCTTGCTAGCGCTTGCTAGCGCTTGCTAGCGCTTGCTAGCGCTTGCTAGCGCTTGCTAGCGCTTGCTAGCGCTTGCTAGCGCTTGCTAGCGCTTGCTAGCGCTTGCTAGCGCTTGCTAGCGCTTGCTAGCGCTGGAGTCGCCGCTAAACGCTGGCAGCAGGCGCCATATAACACAATGTCAGCGTAATTAAATCTTTTTTTAAACATCCTTAATTCAGGTTATATCAGTACGTCACATTGTCGACGATGGGCGCAACTGTTTGTGACGGCAAACTGTCCCAAAAGAGTTGTTACGCCGCTCTATACTCTTTCTGTTCGTCACCTGTATAATCTACGACAGATATGTCAACCACCACATAGCTATTCAGTGACCATAAATGCCGTAATCTTGTTATTCATATTGCATAATTGTTGTCATTGACGTGCCATCTCTTGGTTTTGTTTTTTTTGCCCCGAATAGATGTTTGCAAAGGGAGCTACGTTAACCGCTACAGTATGCCAATGGCCTCATTTCATTTAGACCTCATGTGCCCATGCGTTTGCACATACTACGGAAATAGTCTTTCACTGACGCTCAATACGGTGATCATAATGCCAACCACGTGTATGCAATGTCAGCTACGTGAACCACTACAATGCCAACATTTCCATTTCCTTTGCGTGTGACGCTCACGGCTTGATATTTTTCACACATATTCATCGCTGTTGGAACTCCGCGTTTGGGTTTTTATTCCCGACGCCGACCACACGAAAGCAACGCGAGCTTCGAGAACCACGGCACGATACCGATGGCCCCTTGTTCGTTTCTTGTAATTGCGCAGAGCATGATTTCCCAATAGTTTTGAGCATATATGTATTAATACATTTTAATGGCTGCGGGATTTGGCATTTTTGCTCTCCAAGCCAAGTGAGCAATCTCATTATTAGCTTGAATGTGACTCCCTTCTGCTCTTTGTAACTGTTCAGTGGGCGGAATAAGTGGTAAAAACATTGAGGATTAATGAACAAATCGGGAATGTATTCCATCAAGGACGTTTACAGGCTTGGGGAACAATGCAAATGAGACAACATTTCCCTTTGCCAGGTTGCCAGATGAAGTCATTTGCGCACTTTTTTTTTTTCCGAGACAAATTAAATATCCGCACTTGCCGATTCGAGACGCTGTATAAATATTTTCCCCGCTCCTTTCAAACACACTCGTGGAAAAAAAAATTGTCTCTTTGGAGGGTCGTAGTTTGTCAGTCTCCTTCTCGCTTTGCATAATTCTGGTGTGGGGGGGGGGGGAAAAAACAACACTGATTTGGAAAAAGACACGGCTGCGCATCGCGGCCCTGATTTGTCAGCGGGGCGGCGTAAAGTGCATTTGATTTGGAGTGCGGCGAACAGCCGAGATAATCGCCAGCTCCTCCTGAGAAATCGAGGAGCTGACCCCGCCACCACCACACACACACACGATAAAGAAATCAAGAAATAGCCGGCACACTCTGATGAGTTTTGGGGTCACCCAAACGAGGCGTTCTATGCAGTGGAAAGAAAAAATGGAAATCAAAAATGAACGTCATCATTTGGCAATCGACATACGAGAGCTCCACTCTCCTCCAACACATTTCATGTTTCAAAACGTATGAGTATCCACTCGCCTAATTTATTGTTTTCCCGGTCGGATTAGCTGCAGCATCTCAATTTTGATCAAAGTCACCCCGAGTGGAAACGCAGGCGCCTGTGAAGTCAAGTAAATCCCACCAGAATTCCACCTGAGATGAAGAGGCTCTTTTTTTTTTTTTTTTTTGCGCCAGCACTTCCTATTTATAAGGCACATTTGCATTAATGTTGTCCGGCAGCATCCTTATCTCATGCATAATGAACGCAAACTTGGCGGTGCGGCTCACCTGGAATCGCGAGCGTACCTCGATAGAGACGAGACTGCCGGGAAGCTATTGCAATGACGACCGCATCTTTCACCCACTGCAGAAAAATCCTTGAATTTGGGGAGGCCATGAGATGCTGTACTGAAGCGTACTGGAAAGCGGACGCTTTTTCTCGTTTTTCGTCAACACTTGCGGTCATCGGGTTTTTGAATAAAAACTCAACCGGACAGTCGAACTTCCTCCCACAAAAACATGACTCACCGAAGACTCAACTGTGTGAACGTAAGCCGTCAATGCTCATTTGTCTACGTTTGCCTTGCCGTGGGGCCAGCTGCGATCATTTCACAGAAAATGTGTTGAACTCTGAAGTCAAGTAGATCTTTTCGATAGCTTGGGTCTTAAACTGGACAGTGATTTTAAACTTGACCGGCAAATTGGTGCAGTTTTTAAATCCGGCTTCTTTCATCTTAAAAGTAAAACCTCTCCTTTCTCATGAGCACCTTCAGACAGTAATTCATGACTTTGTCACATCCCGGCTCGATTACTGCAATGCCCTTTACTTTGGAGTCAGCCAATCCTCCATTCAGCGTCTCCAGCTGGTCCAGAATGCCGCTGCTCGCCTCTTGACTGGTACTCGTAAGAGGGAGCACATAATTCCTACTCTGGCACCCTATACATTCGAGAGTTATTTCCATCCATCCATCCATCCATCTTCTACCGCTTATCCGGGGCCGGGTCGCGGGGGCAACAGCTTTCGCAGGGAAGCCCAGACTTCCCTCTCCCTAGCTACTTCTTCCAGCTCTCCCCGGGGGATCCCGAGGCGTTCCCAGGCCACCTGGGTGACATAGTCTCTCCAGCGTGTCCTGGGTCTTCCTCTGGGTCTCCTCCCGGTGGGACATGCCCGGAACACCTCACCAGGGAGGCGTTCAGGAGGCATCCAAATCAGATGCCCAAGCCACCTCATCTGGCTCCTCTCGATGTGGAGGAGAAGCGGCTCGACTCGGAGCCCCTCCCGGATGACCGAGCTTCTCACCTTATCTCTAAGGGAGAGCCCGGACACCCTGCAGAGAAAACTAATTTCGGCCGCTTGTATCCGGGATCTTGTTCTTTCGGTCACGACCCATAGCTCGTGACCATAGATGAGGGTTGGAACGTAGATCGACCGGTAAATTGAGAGCTTCGCCCTTTGGCTCAGCTCCTTCTTCACCACGACAGACCGATACAACGTCCGCATCACAGCAGACGCTGCACCGATCCGCCTGTCGATCTCTCGCTCCCTCCTGCCCTCACTCGTGAACAAGACCCCAAGATACTTAAACTCCTCCACTTGGGGCAAGATCTCTCCCCCGACCCGGAGGGGGCACTCCACCCTTTTCCGACTGAGGACCATGGTTTCAGGGTTATTTTCAAGATCCTATTATTTGTTTTCAAAATTTTAAATGACCTTGCGCCACCTTACCTCTCCGAGCTCATCCGCCACTACACACCTGCCTCAAGTCTGCGGACCAGACATAATTAGAAGTACCAAGAACTAAACGGAGGCTCAGAGGGGATCAGGCCTTTTCCGTTGCTGGCCCGTCTCTGTGGATCTTCTGTGATAGAACAAAACAAAATAAAAAAAACTAGCCTATAGGCTATAAAGCTGACTGAAGTTTTCTCATTCCTCGCAAGACAAACTGGACCATGCTGGTCTAAAATTGGCTGTGAGCTGTTTACGGCAGATTTCACGACGAGAGGGCAGGAGGAGTATTTCCCAAGACGGGGCAGACGATCGATCGTATCAAGGTCCATCTTCCAATGAAATCAATCACACGCGACACTTTTCCAATGGAGGAGCATGAATGATGTATGCCCACGTTCCCCTCGTAAGGAGCCGATAAGAATTCCACTTATCTCTAAAGTCGAGTTACAGGTGACTGCTTTGGACTTGTTTTTACAAAATCTCTCGAGTGGATTGACAACCAATTTCTTGGGATAGTGCACCTATTGATGAGTTGTAACGACAAGCCAGTGAATAAAGACACCGGTTTTGATTGATTTATTCTAATGTGACGCCATTAAGGAGAAAGAAGCGGTCCAATTAAAACAAATTGAGCTCATTTATTCTTTTCAAAGCATTTTATGTTGAATTCTACGCCCTGGAAGCTAATGCGCTAATGAACTGCCATCATTTTATACGGCTTGACAATAAAACGACATACTGCCAGGCTTGCCGTTAGCACCTTGGCTAATGCTAACTGACAGCCACTGACTGATCTCTTTTGTTCCTCAGGCCTCGACCATCACTCACTCACTCACTCCACAGTAAAAATCTGCTATGGCCATACGTCTTTTATAACATTTATCCCCGAAGCACTTTCTGTCACTTTGATGTCACATTAGCGAGGTTTTGAGGGTTGGCCACCTAGCGCGCACTGGCATTCGAAGGAAGCATTTTAAATCTTGTTATACTGCAAAGATAGATAGATAGATAGATAGATAGATAGATAGATAGATAGATAGATAGATAGATAGATAGATAGATAGATAGATAGATAGATAGATAGATAGATAGATAGATAGATAGATAGATAGATAGATAGATAGATAGATAGATAGATAGATAGATAGATAGATAGATTTTGTGTGCCTGCTAAAAATTGGCACGAGATTTTTGAAATAATGAAGCATAATAGGTGCTTTTAGCAATACCGTAATGACCACAATTCCGAAATAGAATGGCAATCGTTAAAGAGAGCAAATTCAGCCGAGGCTGAGCTGTTAAGAGCCATTGTTTCTGTTTGTTTATGAACAGGCAGGCTACTTCCTAGTTCATGAAGAATGATAAACAGACGTGACATCATAATGATTTTGGTGACACATCTCGGGTACGCCAAGATGGGGACAATTAGTGGAGCCCACAGTTCAAACCAAACCTCCACCACACTCTTAGCCTACTCTACTAACTGCATCTGCTTTATTATTTGATTATTAGATCAAAATATCTGCCTTATTGTTCGTTAGCTAGCATGCTACTTTCTGGTTCATCCAGGAAGTTGAACATTCATTCATTCATTCATCTTCCAAGCCGCTTGATCCTCACTAGGGTCGCAGGCGGAGCTGGAGCCTATCCCAGCTGTCTTCGGGCAGTAGGCGGGGGACACCCTGAATCGGTTGCCAGCCAATCACAGGGCACACAGAGACGAACAACCATTCGCACTCACACTCACACCTAGGGACAATTTAGAGTGTTCAATCAGCCTGCCACGCGTGTTTTTGGAATGTGGGAGGAAACCGGAGCACCCGGAGAAAACCCACACAGGCCCGGGAAGAACATGCAAACTTCACACAGGGAGGCCGGAGCTGGAATCGAACCCGGTACCTCTGCACTGTGAAGCCCACGTGCTAACCACTGGACTACCATTTGTATCTTTATCATTTCTATTTTTTTTTTTGTGTGGGAACCGTACTCATACCATCATCATCATATCTTGTAACTTCTCATGGAATTGTGGAATATAATTTTTGTGGCAAGCTTTTACCGGCCACACAAAATGACTCAAAGGCAGGGCCTTGAATTTGGCAATTCAAAACCACAGTAGGCCTGACTTCACATTTCACTTAAAAAAAATAAAATCACTGATTGCAATGGATCAATCCGGAAAGGGGCAGACTTTGATTGTTGCATTTTTCCCCACTGCAACACACACACACACACACACACACATACACACGAAATCTCCTGATGAAACTACAGGCTTCCTAATTTGGCACCTAATGTGTCGACAGGTGGCAAATGAGACTCGGAGCCCCAAAAGATGGCAGCTCCACTGGCACGGCCTCCAGCTCACAGAGAGATGGATCATCGTTGGTGGCGGCCATTGACCTGTGCTGCCTGCATGTGTGTGTGTGTGTGTGTGTGTGTGTGTGTGTGTGCACCCGGCTCTTGATTGGAGTCATGTTTGATGGCGGGAACATCACCAAATGAAGCCTTAACTGCCGCTCTTGTCATTACCCAACCATCCTTATCGGCCTCTCCTCGCTGGTCTGCGGGTGTCCCCCGTGATGAGCTCACCGGCCGGCCAAGCGTGACGCCTCCAGACTTGAGCTCCGGGAAATGTTACTGTGTGTATACGTGTGCAGCTGGGTGTGTGTGTGGGGGGGGGTGGGGGGGGGTGACATTTGGTTCATCACCGCTCGAGGCTCCGAGTTGTCTCAGGGGACGCCGATTGGCTCGGCGGGGAACGAGGAGCTGCTTGCACACGTGGTTGGATATGAACTAAAGCTGACCTTCAGTCTACTCACGCACGCACACACAAACACACATCTTCCATAATGAACTGATAAAAGCTCCACGGTTATGCTTTGAAAGGAAATGTAATTTGTACTTAAATTAGACGCACGTAGATGCACTTCATTTGCGGGTGTGTAACAACACCATGAGTTGGCTCAGTGCTCGTGTGTTGGTATTCCCAGCGGTCCTTGCTTGCCAGTGTGTGCGTGCGCGCGTGCGTGCGTACGTGTGTGATGTTCACCCACTCCTTTTGTTCTTCCCACTGTGTATACAACTCACAGCGCATTCCAGCATCTGCGTCGATCCCGTCGAGTATTTACACATTTATATGCATTCGTGTCTCAGATGACGCTCTTTGATGTTTCGCCAATACGCGGTCAAACGTACGCGCCGTTCCCGATTTTTCTTTTGTTCACAGACGAAAGAGACCCAATTTACAGGATATGTTTTTGGCTCTGCACAGATAATGCTCACTTTTGAAACTATCATATAAGGCGTACTCATTTCACAAATATTTGCCGTTTTATGAATGCTAAAATTACTATAAAAAAATATTCGCCCAATTTAGGACATAGACAGAGCTATGCCAGAGCCAAATATGGATGGGCAAGTATCAATACCAGGTATCGGTATTGGGTACTCTTGGAGGCTGCTCAGAGCAGTCAACAGGACATTAAAAAAAAAAAATCAAACATCGACAAAGTCCTCCTGGACAGTATTTGTTGCTATACTGTTGCAGTTTGACACATCAGCGAATCTGTGGCACAAAAAAATATATATGTTCAATGAAAATTCAAAAGTACATGAGATATCAGTAGTCTGTATCGGTAAGTCCTCAAAGCGGGAATACTAGTATTGGAATAGGTCTGAAAAGAAAAATTGCATGCTAATATATCACAATTGTCCAATTAACATACTGTGTTTGGTAAAAGGCCATTGTGATCCACAATGGTGGATTCCCAAAAATAAACAACAACCAAAAAATCCACTGTGGTATAATATTGTACGAGATAAAATCATAAAAGAATCTAATAATTAAATAGAATGTAAAGAATTAAACAATGTATGCCTCTTGACTAAGCGCTGCAATCCAATTCATTGTGCTTCCCCTTCATGTGTGCCTGCCTTGGCCACCAGGAGGCAGTCACGTACAATACAGTCGTGTACACACAAAAGAAGACCAGACCTCTCCTTCTGCTACTAGTGTGACTTCGTAAAACAACATCATGCCTTTGTAGAGGAGAAATAATTATGCCCGTGAGCGTTGTTACATTATCTATCAGCATGTATTGCTCTGTAGTTGTGTTCAAACATCTCTTGCGTCTCAAAAGCGCAACTATTGATGCTTACCGTTCGCGTCTCAATGCCGTTTCGCATTATGCTAGCATTGAGAGAAGCAGATTTTCCCTGAGGGCCGAGCTATGTAGTTTGAAATACAACAGAAATAAACGCAACCTTTTCTTTGAACATGAATGTACGGACAATATTTATGTTAACTGTTTTATTATTTAGTGCTTTGTTACAGCTGCCGCTGTTGCGAAAGCGCTACATAAATCAGCATGTATTTGTATTGTTTTGTAATAGTAATTATGACGACGTATAATATTCTATTCCGGCCATTAAAATGAGAATAAAGCAGAATTATTCAACCCTTGCTCATGCTATGCTAACAGCGGCAGCCCATAAACTCGCCTAAATCACAGTTATGGATTTCGCGACGCCTTTATACTTTTTCTCTGGCTTTTTTGCGTATTGCGGATGACAGCGCGATCTCATCCTTCAGATGCTCGCCGTCCTCGTGGGGCATCCAAGTTTCTTATATCTAGTGGTCAAACAGCAGCCTTGTGAATCTTATTAATCTATTTATGAGTCAAATGAACATTTTGGCTTCGCCATTGCCGCGCATCACTGCTGTGTGCTAACAAGATGGGCGACGCTGGGAAGACGCGTCTGTTCCTGCACACGGCGCATGTAATGAAAGGCGTTGCTTTGACAGCGAGGTCACGGCGTGGTGTCACACTCCCGGTGTCGGTCGGATTATTTTTATCTGGCTCGTGACACCCTCTGGTAAGTCTGGCGGCAGCTGCGGCATGGAAGCATGGGGTCATCTCATCCATCAACTAGCAGCGTAATAGGTGGGGGGAAATATAGTTATCGTATGCGAAGAGCATTGGCGCGTTTGGCTAGCGAGACAAAGTCAGAAAGGAAGTCGCGGGGAAGATAAACAAGATGAGACAAAGCACAGGAGCGTTCTTGTCTTTTTAGGGGACAGAATGTGGATCATTTGCTATCTAGGCAAAACAAGGCTATACAGTTTTATTCATACAGCGCGTTTCATGCGCAAGCTAACTCAACGTGCTTCACATCATTAAAAGTCTAAGAGCGTTAGTTAAAAACATTTAAAAGCAAAGTAAAGAAATAAAAGTGGCTAACAGAACATACAGTGACAAAAAAATAATTTCTGAGAACGTGATTTTAAAAATGTAAACAGATTTGTTCTTGTACATCTGCGTTTCATAATGTTGCCGCAGTAAATTGGGAATGTCTCTATTGTGAGACAAATAAAGGTTTTCTTATCTTAAACGCATTTACACCTGGGGCTGACTTCACCCCCGTTGGCTGCTTATTCTATTTGCACGCAGCACAACAGCGAAATGCTGCTTCACCGTATTTGCGGTGAACTCTGGGCTCCGCTAACTGAGCCGTCTGCAGACCTCAGAGTCTTACTGGGTTTATATTCTAACAGCATTGCTTTTCATGGAAGCAGGACTTAAAACATTCGGCCAATTATAGACCGGCATCAGACAAAAAAAATCTATTCTGCAGCCAACTAGAAGCCAGTGGAAAGCCTTACCGACTTTAGTACAAAGTAACATGTTTTTGTTCTGGTCAGAATTGGAGTTTTGTTGTTCTGAATGAGCCTTTAATGACTCAAAGATATTGTTGGGTCCAATTTACACCCCCCCATCTGAGTTTCTCCGCATGACATGATTCACCGAGGCCGGGTGAAGATCGGAAGAGACAAAAAAAAAAAAAGGCTCATATTACAGCGGCTTAGTCTCTTAATAGTAGTTGTGCGAGTATTCTTGATTTGTCTTCATCAGTGTATTTTACTGCCCCTCAGTGGCCGAGTCCCACGCACCAAAAGGAGTCGCAATTAATTAATTATGATGCAGATGTTTCAAAGCATTTTTTTTTTTTACAGTGCATTGGGCAATGTGCGACAGGGGTTTCGAGGATGGAACGCCATGTCGCATCTGAAGCACATTCAATAGGAAAGCGTCCCTGTTACTTTGTGGTTGACTAGTAGAAGAGCGCTGGTGTCCTTGCGTGCTGTCCTGCGGCAAACAACAAGTGCAACCAGCGTGTTATTTTTAATTATGTAAGTAAATGTTGTTTAGTCCTAGATTCAATATTAAAATGGAAAAGAAAAACATTATTCCATTCATTTTAATACGGACTGCTATAGTGGCGATCCGAGCACGGGGCCGTATAATTCTTGACCCCATGGGGTAATTTGACAAAAGCACATTCCCAGACATGTTATCAAGACACGGTAAGTGTTTGAAATTGGATGTAATATGCAACACGCATGCTCCTCCACGTCTACTTATCAGCCATCAATCACTTTTTCAAGCGGCGCCTAAAAATAGGATGTAAATTGCATCAGGCTTCCTTTAATCTCCTCGTTTTGTTCCGTTAATTGCCGACGCAGTGAACGTCGACACCCATGTGTGATGCGTCACGTACAGTTTGGGTTCAAAACTGAGGGTATCAAACCCACCGCACCCCCAACCCCCCCAAATATCAGGGGAAAAAAAAGCAGGGTACACCACAAACTGGTTGACAGCAGGCCACACATAGACCATTGAGGAAACCCGAGTACCCGGAGAAAACCCACACTGGCCCGGGGGGGACGACATGCAAACTCCACAGAGGAAAGCCGGAGCCGGAATCGAACCCTGCACCTCTGTACTGTGAGCCCGGCATGCGAACCCGTCGACCACCTGGGCACCCCCGCTATATCATTCATTCATTCATTCATCTTCCTAACCGCTTGATCCTCACTAGGGTCGCGGGGGGTGCTGGAGCCTATCCCAGCTGTCTCCGGGCAGTAGGCGGGGGACACCCTGAATCGGTTGCCAGCCAATCGCAGGGCACACAGAGACGAACAACCATTCGCACTCACACTCACACCTAGGGACAATTAAGAGTGTTCAATCAGCCTGCCACGCATGTTTTTGGAATGTGGGAGGAAACCGGAGCACCCGGAGAAAACCCACGCAGGCCCGGGGAGAACATGCAAGCTCCACACAGGGAGGCCGGAGCTGGAATCGAACCCGGTACCTCTGCACTGTGAAGCCGACGTGCTAACCACTGGACTACCGGGCCGCCCCCCGCTATATCATATCACATTATATTATAAAGACATCTGGTGGTGTAATCAGAGCCTGATTTACCCCAAACATGTCGCCGTATTGGTAAACACTAATTTCTCAAGACAGTATAGCGCCTTTGTGTCTGCTAAGTAGCGCTCTTCCAGCTGGACAAACCGTTGCCACTTTCGATTTGTCACTAGGCTGCGCTCCCCAAAGACGATGATATATAGTTTGTCAATAACTTTATAGCAGACAAATTCAGCAGCCCGAGCGCAGCTCTGACTGCACTCCGGCGTCACCGAGTCATGTTTGCTCATCATGTTTGGGTGTGTGGCGCAGGTTGGAGGATCTCTCCAGATTAGCATGCTCGGCCACACTCGCTTTGTTTCCAGCGTGACGCTAAGTGATAATTCCCCGTGACCCCCCGCCGGCAGTGCATTCAGGGTTATTTGCAGTCGCACTATAATGCATGTTATTACAGTCGCCCCGCCGTCCAAACTACATCAATTATGGCCGCGGGACACTTCTGCCAGCGTCTCACATGCATTATGGAGTGTCAACACAGCACTTTTCACACTGTTGTGACGACAGCGGCAGAGGCGAGCGGAGGAAAAAACAAAAACAAAAAGACCAAATCCAGAATGTAACCTGGTCAATCTTGGAGACTGGGAAATAAAGATAATATTTCCCCTCCATGCACCACAAAGGATCCTCAGAACTTAAATCAGTCATCAGTGGAACACCTCTCGAGTTTGACCTGAAGAGTCGTGCTCCCACCCCCCACCCCCACCGTAGTGCAGCAGCAGGTCATCGTTCACGCCCACATTCTCAACCATCAATACATCCATATTCTGATCCGAACAAGTCATTGAATCGATGGCAACTGGACAGTTGTTGCTATTGACAAGCAGAGGATAAAGAATATATGCCAATGAGTATTGTGATAATGTCTGTGTACATGTTGCTCCACCTTTATTAGTAACTGAAAGTGTGATACAAACCGACCACAGAGACGCTCATCATTAGAATGTCAATAGTGTTTAATTTTAATTTTTAATTTAATAGTTTAATTGCAAGACCAGCAAATAAATAAATAAATAAATAAATAAATAAAATAATAGTAATAATTACATCCGTCCAACTGGTAATGGAAAACTAGTGAGTTGGGTCCCTCGTATCGCAAGGCTCCACACGGTCTAATTTTTTAGGAGGGGCAGATGGACGGGCAGACAGATCATCACAAGAAACGTGCGATTATCATGAGATGTCTTTGTTGAGTGGCTTTACGGTCGCCATCTTGAGCAGCTGCTGAAGTGACCAAAATGCGTCTCCTTTCGAGATAAAATTTTCAAACGCTTCAAAACACAACCAACGAGATCACTTGGACCTTGTGCATAGCTTGAAACGCGTAGTTACGGGTCTGCATTCTGCCGCTTTGTGCCTCCGCGGGCGCTTTTGTTGATAAGCCCTAATTAGTTTCTGCTCGGCTACATTGAGGCTGCGGCGATAGAAGTCCGCCGATAGCGGCGGGGAGATTATCAGCGCCCGAATGCCGAGTGGATAAACCAGCCCGGGTCCCGCTTTCTACTTGAACCGCCGGTCACAGCAAAGTGGGGAGCGGAGGAGCGAAGAAGGACGAGGTCAGGATGCTTGAAAAAGTAAACCGACACGATGAGGATGATGCGGGTCGGAAGCGTAACAAGAATGGCAACCTTGTCAGGGCTGGCGGGACACAGATGATGATCAAAAAAACAAACAAAAAAAAAAAGACATTAGCTGAGTGAGCTGGTGTGACCGAGATGTGGTCTCATTTTTTATTATGTCTTTTAAGTACTTCTAAGGACCAAATCATGTCAACTTTATTTACAACTTGAGCCCTTGGTGCCTCCAGTAGCATCTGGCCTACCAATGAAAGGAGGCCAGAAATGGAGCTATGTGCTCCCTCCTACAAGCTCCAGTTAGAAAGTGAGCAGCAGTATTTTGGAGCAACTGGATTGCAACGATGAGAAGCGTCTGCTTCCAGATACATTTTGAAAGTAGACTTTGGATCGACTTCAAAACACATTTTTTTCACAGTTGTATTTGTTCAAAAAATGCTCATCTACATTGGAACACAGATCTATATTTTTTTTGCCCAGGGCAATTTTGGGTAAATTTTTTAAATTCTTTTTGGTGTGATCAACGCGGGAGTCGTGCGTCATTGACAGTCAACATTTAGTCCGACTATAATAGAGTTTGGAGCTTTTTTAACTTTCACTTTAGTTGAGAAGTCAAATTAACTTTTGCCTGGCCGCGAAATGATCAGCCAGGCTCTGTGAAGATCCCGAGAACAATCTTTTCTGACCGATATTTTTGTTTTCATTTGATTGGAGGGCATCATACTGAGATTTGTCCCTAAAAGTTTGTCCTTCTCACAACACAGCTTCACCCTCCTGGTTACCGCCGGTCACCCCCGTCGGTACCGAGGGAGGCTTGAGGAATGGACGGGAGAGCCGAGACAGATGCTCATCCTTTGGGTTTTGAGAAAGAGAGAGAGAGACGCCGTCAGGCACCGAAGGAGAGAGCAATTAGATTTATCTGCTCATTAACAGAACGCATAATTGACTACATGAGTCTGCGGTGATACGCGAGGAGACGGCGAGGGGGAGAAAATGAGCCGAATAGAGCAGGTGCGCGGCGAGGGGCGGGGGTGGGGCGAGTCGCAACAGAAAGGGGAATAAGTCAGGAGAAATCAACAAGGAAGAAGGTGAAAAATGAAAAGGCCGGCGTGGAAGGAGCGGGAGAGCGATGGCCAGCGCCGGTAAATCAGTCCGCCGAGGACAATGAAAAAGGGATTAGGGAAGATGAGGCGGCGAGGCAGAAGGGAGGAAATTAGGATGAATGTGCGAGCGTGGGCTTTGTTTTTACAGCAACATTTATGTTTGGAAGAGCCCCCCCCCCTCTACTTCCCCCCCAACCCACCCCCGAGTTGAGTCTGTCTGTCAAACACAGGAGGGAGTCGTGACAAATGCCAAAACAAACGTTACCATGGACTGGAAAGGTTAGCGAGAAAATCTTGATGAAGCGCATCTTCAAACCTATAGGGGGGGGGGGCGCCCATGAAAAAACAAACAAAAAACCCCAACATGGGATCCAGTTTGAACCACAAATACAACACAGACATTTGATGCCTTAACTCACAAGTGACCGTTTGTCACACCTTCTTTATCCTCTGCAACGGGCGACCGTCACGGCAGCTGACAGAGGAGTTTTGACCGACACAGTGTCTGCATTATACTGCCCCCTTGTGGCCAAGGCACACACACCAGAAGGAGCAGCACAATACACAAACAAAAAAATACGGCAATAAATGTTTACATTCTATTCGTCACGGCGGTATGTTTTAATAAAGTGTTATTTTCCTTCTTTTAAAAAAAAAAACACCATGCAAATTTTTGTTTTGTTTTGTAACTCCTCAAGGCACCACTGGGATGTCAGTGTTGGTCATCGCAGACGCAAGCAAGTTCCCATGAGCGTAACGTTGTGGATATATGCAAATTGTTTGTTTTGTTGGCGGGATTTTCTGTTTCTGACTGCAGGGGGCGGTAGTAAGGAAGCGATCCCGCCTAAATTGAGAAGGGACGACGTACTTTTAAAGGGCTCTTTGTTCTAAATGTACAAAGGCGAAAATAAGCAATGACGCGTTCACACAGGTTGACGCAACAAGGTTGTGTCTTGTAACTAAACACCGAAGGGCCACCATTTTGGCACCCCCCCCACCCCATCAACAACCGCCGCCATGCTGGCCCACAAAGCAGCCAACAAGCTGCTTTAATTTTGGCCCCCCGCTTGATCCGCCATTCTGTCGAGGCGTTTGCTAGCAAAAAAAAAAATAACAAAACGAGGTTGACGCAATGTGGACTGAGCAAAACTGATAAACCGACAGATGGTGCTCACTATTTTGTGCCACGGAGCGAAGACAGAGTCGATTTGTAAAAACAAAACGGATATTGACGATTCAGACGGGGGGGGGGGGGGGGGTCTTCGTAAGAATGTCCTCATTTTAGATTGGAAAGAACGTGTGGCGCGCCTTGAGCATGCCTCCAATGGCATTGATTCACTTGTTAGCATAAATTATTCAACTGATAAATGGAACACCGGTCATATGACAGCAAGGAGCAGTTTGGCAGAAAGTGAACGAACGACTCTTCAAAACTCAAAATAAAACAAAGCGAATGACACCTATGGCGTTTAAAACAACCACATAACTCCGCATGAGTTAACTTCGCATTAAGCGCGAGCACTGGCGCTAGCTTAATGCTAACGCACAGTAGAAAACAGCATTGACAGGCTAACAGATAGCATCATTTTCAGTTCACCAGTTCCGTGTCTTCATCTTTGACAGCTCTTTGTTTGCTTGCGTTATATCAGTTTGAACGCGCAAGTGCGTTGACACGCAGAGGCGCGTTCCAACAGGCGCTCGGGTGTTTGTTTCAGTCATTCATTTCACAACACAAAGCCCCACACAAATAATCCATCTGTCATCTTTTTGGGAGGATTCTCTTTGTGAGTGATGTAAGGTTTCATGTCGGAATAATTCGTGCCACTTTCTCACGCAGTCGAGGTCTTCCCATTTGGATTTTATTTATTTATTTACCCCACCACCCCCCCACCAAATTTTTCTCCGCCGCTTCCTCCAACTTGCTGACGGATGCACTTTCAAGCGAGGATGTCACTTTCGATTCTTTTAATCGGTTATCCGATCCATTATGCAGTCAAATATTTTTACCAAAAAAAAAAAAATTGCTGCATCAGGAAAGGCATCCCATGTCACAACTCTTGTGATAACCGATTAATTGGACGATTCATAAAAAAAAAAAAGAACGATAAAAAAAATAACTTCTGTTTTTGGTCCCTTAAAAGTAAAGATATGAACTATTTTACAACACATTTCATTAACTTTACAAAAGAGAAACATAATAATTTTAGGGTGATGGGTGGGGGGGGCGTGATTTTTCATGTCAATGTCTTTATACTCTCTTGGAATGAGTTAATGTGTAAAACCCCCCCAAAAAATGTAATGATCTGACTTCTGTTGTGTGAACGGCAAAATAAATCGATCAATTCAGCAAATATCGCTTGATATTTTGCTGATTTTCTAGTGGTATCCTTTTCTTCTCTCATCACTTATCAAACAGAATAAATCAAAGCACATCGTTCGATTTAATCGGCCGGGCCGGATCGATTGTTCCATTAAACATTTGGGTGGGTCTCACGTATTGCATCGGCTGTAAATACCGTCATCGCCGCGGCGACCACTTGTCGCAGAAAAGCGAAATGCTTTCATCGCTTGACTGCAGTATCAACTTCTCACCAATAGAGGGTGCTAATAAGTAGACTGAAGGATGCGTCGATGATACCGGTAGCGATACAATCCGCTTTGAATGTCTGTATAGGTGCCGGGGTAGCTTTTGGTGGGGGTGGGGTGGGGGGTGGGGGGGGGGGGGTGAATTGTGGCGACTTTGTTAAGCGATTGACTTAATTTAGCTTTCCTCAGACTTCGTCTCAGGTTTTTCGACAAGAGCATGCAAGTGGAAGGAGACGTCGCAGCCCTCCATCGGAGCACGGGGTGCACACCACCACGCTTGACGGCCGGAGGAAATGACTTTTTCCCTCCGGCTTTGGAGAGCCACAAACAAGATGACGCTGCAGGCCCCATTTCAGATAGTCTTAAAGAGGCCCCGCTTGTCTATGAATATGGAGATGAGGATTTAGCAGGGAGGCAAACGTTCAAGAGTGGGAGAGATCAGAGAGGGGGTTTAAAAAAAAAAAGATTTGCCGTCTCCGAGGTGCTTTTTCTTGCCTGCTTGTGCAGCTCTGGGCTGGATTTAAAGGAGGCGTTTGTGGGTGTTTGTGTGGCCCACATGAGAGCAACTATGACGCCGCCACCGGCGACAGGTCGGAGAGTAATTACACACGGGCTCACACAAGCCTGCGGACACAAAAAAAAAATGAAAACACACCTTTTTTTTCCCCCCCTAAAAGATCCGCCATGTGCATCCATTTTCTTCCTTACTTTCACCCCACCAAACACTCGGTGTGCTCTGAAATCAATACGATGTTGGATTGATGTTGGAGGTCTTGAGGAGCCGACGATGAGAAGAAAGGAGCGTTGGCGCGGAGTGCCGATGCGGATTTGGAGTTGGGAGTCGCGGCTTGGAGTTTGAAGCGGATTATGTGGGACAGGAGAAGTGAACTAATCTCTTTTCGTCAATGGACGCTACAGCTTCGTGTTTGCTTTCAAAACTTTGCTTGTAGCAGACGTGTGCACATTTTCAGCATGATGTCTCTGATCCACTGGTGAAAGGACACTTTGATCCTCTCCTCTTTCATCTAGAACTGCTTCAGACAACAAAGTGTATGCAGAAAAGTGGTGAAGATTGCACGACTGTCTCTGTCCTATGTGTTGTCTTGTGTTATTTTTTGTTATTTTGACTTCAAAATGGCGCCGCTAGAGTGGCTGCCTTTCCAGCAGCTCCTATTTTTTTGTTGTTCTACTTCTTCCTTTCATAACTTTGCTGCTGTGAATTGGGAATTTCTCCATTGTGAGACTAATAAAGGTTTTCTTTTTCTTAATTTAAAAGGTCTCTCTCTTTGTAGAGTATTTATATCATAGCATCATATGCTTGGTTGACATTGTTGAGTGAAAGTCACGCGGCTTTCCGTCCACGCGCCGCGGTGACTAAGCAGGCAGTCGAAATGAGGGATGACACTCCCAGGTGAAAATATTTCACAAGACGAGTTTGACACCTTTGTAGGCTTTGTGACCATTTGTCATTCACGAGGCGACGGTGATTAAATGAACTCGGAGGTGTTGTTTTGTGGTAACTCTTGTACGCATGCGTGACTAAAGAAATAAAAAATACATTTCAGATCTCACATTTTACATTAAAAAAAAATTACATATTATTTCAATATGCAATATCATTTCATTATTTAAATTTTATTTTACGATCAATTTTGCAGCGACCGGCCAAAATTGCTCAAAATTGTCATGAGACAGTCGATTGTAAATTCGACATTTATTTGACGCAAATTAGCTTCGACGTCTCGGCCGGTAAGCCGAAGACGCACGGTGGATGCGCAAAAAGTGAGCGCGCTACTTTGGAATAACTTCTGCTCACTTTCTTCAAAACCAGATGGCCCGGCGAGGCGCATCGAGCGACGACAAAGCGCCGACGTGCTGCTGACATTTATCATCATCATCTGCATTACAGTCATCATAATCCCAAGCATCATCATCATCATCAGCGTTCGCAGCATCTTCATCCTTTGTGTCCCCCCCCCTCACCCCCCAAGGATGGCGGGCTTGCGGCTGCTTCATCATCAGGCTTTGTCAGTCCTCGTTTCTTGCCGCATAATGAGCCGCCATTATTGTCCAAAGATCTCTCGTACCGATTCTTCACAAGCGCCACATCACGCCGGTGCCATTGGCCTTTTTTTACAACGCCTCTATAATTACCCGCCATTTGTTTGCTTCCCCCCCCGCCACACGCGGACGAGTTATTAAAATGATTTGCAGCCATCCGTGCCCTTCTGGTTCCATGTGCTGCCCTTCCGCCCCCCCACCAACATTTCGCCTCCATGCCTCTCCCAGATCGTGAGTACGACATTATTACTAGTCATTCTATGCAGAGGATAAAGAATCTCACTGACATCAGGGCCAAATTCTCCGATGTGGAAATTTGTTCAAATTTATATTTTTGTAAAAAAATAATAATAATGACATCACATTTTTGTTGACTCTGTCGCTTCAGGTTTACAGCAGCATAGCAGATGCTAATGAGCGGAAGCATTAATCTCGTGATGTAAATGCCAAGGTGCAGTGTGTGATCAACACTCAAGGTGTCATTTTCTTTGTTTTCTAATTAGTTTGACAGTAAACTTCAACTGCTTGAAGCCTCTTTTTTGCCGACTGGTTCGCTATACACGTGAAAACCAAAACGTCAATTGAATGCGAGCAAACGCTGCTCCGTTCTAAGACGACGGATTCAAACCCCAAACCTCTTCACGTGCTCGTCGATTCTGCTTTTTTTATATGCTGTAATGTGTTCTATTTTTGTGTGTGTTGTTTTTTTTTTACTTCGTGTTTTATTCATTCATTCATTCATCTTCCGAGCCGCTTGATCCTCACTAGGGTCGCGGGGGGTGCTGGAGCCTATCCCAGCTGTCTTCGGGCAGTAGGTGGGGGACACCCTGAATCGGTTGCCAGCCAATCGCAGGGCACACAGAAACAAACAACCATTCGCACTCACACTCACACCTAGGGACAATTTAGAGTGTTCAATCAGCCTGCCACGCATGTTTTCGGAATGTGGGAGGAAACCGGAGCACCCGGAGAAAACCCACGCAGGCCCGGGGAGAACATGCAAACTCCACACAGGGAGGCCGGAGCTGGAATCGAACCCGGTACCTCTGCACTGTGAAGCCCACGTGCTAGCCACTGGACTACCGGGCCGCTACTTCGTGTTTTAGTTCTTTGTTTTTATGTTTTTTGCATTTCAGGGCGACATCCATGAACTCAAACCTTAGAGCGCAGCGACAACTTTCCCTCTCCGCCTGCCCTTCCTGGCAGTCTCTGAACTATAGCTTAAGCCTTGAAATTATGACGCTACTTGAGAAAGTATCACTTCAATAATTCAGTAATAATACACCATTTTTTTTTTGCTTTTTTACATCTGCCATCTCATCCTTTCCCAACTTTTTATACCTTTTCTTACCTGAAACCAGCACCCACACACAGAGCAGCGCCGCGGCTTCATAAAAAAAGTCGGCACAAAGCGCAGGATTAAAAAGCAGCCTGAATGAATGCCTTCTTCCCATCGCCTGCACACGCAAGCGATGCTCCCTTTTTCATGCACTTTCCACACGGCTAAACTCGTCCTTTTCAACCGAGAATGCATCGCAGCCTCCGGTTCAAAAGTGTTGCGTTGCGCCGCACTAAATAAATCATCCCGATAAATATTACGCCTGCGCTGCCCTGTTATCTCTCTTACCTGATTCTCGCTCGCTGCTTTTAATTAACACTCTTCATGTGGCAGCTCCGTTGCTCCTGTATCGCTCCGTCTCAGCCCACCGGCACATGTGAGGTGAGGGAGGGGGAGGGGGGCTCGAGGGGGGGGGGGCAAGGGGGTGAGCAATCACTCCTACCTCGGGCTCTTTTTGTGAGGTTTCTAAATGGCAAATCGCAACAAACACCAAATCTTGTGCACGGTCGCACTCATAGATAATACCCACACGGGGGGGGGGGGGGGGGGGACGACGACCCACCCACACATACCACTTGAAACGCATTAATACACTCGAATGAAAAAGCTCAAGGAGAGATGCACAGGCGAAACCATCCCTCGTCTGATTTATTCGACGGAAACGCCATCAGGTTTTGCGCCTCTTCTCTTTTTGTTTCTCTTAAGGTTCATTCCGCAGCCTGCGTTTTGGTTCTCACTCGTCATAAGAATCCATTTGCTAGCTAGATATCGACGTCAGTGTTGCCATCTCGAAAGAGAAAAGATTACCAGACTTTCAAAGTAACTCAGTCCGACAATCCTGCTGAACGTAAATTTGACAAACACTTTTGCCAGTAATTAATTATGACTCTTTTTCAATGTGACCTTTCAAAATAAAGTTTTTTTTTAAAATTAAAAATTAAAGACACAATTTCTGGACCTAAGTAATTATTTTTACATGATCTTTTTTGGGGGGGGGTGGAAAAAGTATTGAAAAAAGTCACTTGTAAATATGTTTTGTCTGTTTTGGCCTGACTTCATATTCATTCATTCATTCATTCATTCATCTTCCGAGCCGCTTGATCCTCACAAGGGTCGCGGGGGGTGCTGGAGCCTATCCCACCCTGAATCGGTTGCCAGCCAATCGCAGGGCACACATAGACGAACAACCATTCGCACTCACACTCACACCTAGGGACAATTTAGAGTGTTCAATCAGCCTGCCACGCATGTTTTTGGAATGTGGGAGGAAACCGGAGCACCCGGAGAAAACCCACGCCGGGGAGAACATGCAAACTCCACACAGGGAGGCCGGAGCTGGAATCGAACCCGGTACCTCTGCACTGTGAAGCCCACGTGCTAACCACTGGACTACCGGGCCGCTCTGACTTCATATTGTCATGGCAAATTTTGACATTTGTCATGTGTATGGTTTACAAATATAAACTGTATTCATTCAAATTGGGGAACCTCAGACAGTCACCCAGCTTTGGTGCAGCTTTCTCTTTCGTCACGAATGTGCGCGAATCCATGTTTTGTTTCTTGGAACGGATTAGGGCATTTACATGGAAAACGCGTCTCAACTTCCAAAATGTTCTAGTAAAGAAATTTCTTCCAGAAACATTGAATTTGGTAAGTCGAGGTACCACTGTAGTGACTGCCTTCCCATCTTGAAAATGTGAATCGCTCTTCTTCCTGCATTATCTTTTTTCATGTGGTCAAAATGGGGCGGCCCGGTAGTCCAGTGGTTAGCACATCGGCTTCACAGTGCAGAGGTACCGGGTTCGATTCCAGCTCCGGCCTCCCTGTGTGGAGTTTGCATGTTCTCCCCGGGCCTGCGTGGGTTTTCTCCGGGTGCTCCGGTTTCCTCCCACATTCCAAAAACATGCGTGGCAGGCTGATTGAACACTCTAAATTGTCCCTAGGTGTGAGTGTGAGTGCGAATGGTTGTTCGTTTCTGTGTGCCCTGCGATTGGCTGGCAACCGATTCAGGGTGTCCCCCGCCTACTGCTCAAAGACAGCTGGGATAGGCTCCAGCACCCCCCGCGACCCTAGTGAGGATCAAGCGGCTCGGAAGATGAATGAATGAATGTGGTCAAAATGCGATATGGGGCAAATTGTAAAGTCCCAGAATGCATCACCTCCGGCTATCAACACTGTGCTTCAAAATCAGGCCTGTATCGGCGCCGGTTCGCTGCCGTCGCTACTCGCCCATCTGTAACATACACACATCAATCGATCTTCATTTTTCTTTCCTTACTTTGAACAATAAAGGCGGATAGTTCACCCAACCTGAGAATTACAATGAGTAAATAACCACGTGTGCAATCATCAAGTTGAAACTTTCTGAACCGCCTCACTCAGCCTTTGAAATGTTTTTAAAAGACATTAACGGCCGACTGCAGCGAGCCGAGCGGAAAGCTTTTTTTTTTTTTTTTTTAACAGCAATCTGGCGATGAGAGCGATAGCATCGCAAGGGGAGCTCCAGCTTTGGGCGACGTCTGATTGGAGGCCTTTAATCTTTCTATCACATCACACACACTGAGTGTGTCTTGGCACAATCTCTGCAAAAGCTCCACAGGACTTCGCTAAACGTGTGCTAAAAACTTGACCTGCGCTACAGACGCACTCGCATAGAAGAAAGCAGTGAAGTCAACTCAACTCACGTCACCATCAGCATCACTCTTGCGAAACAGTATACAATTCTGCAAACAAAAAGAGTCCTCAAGGCCGGTGGATGCCACCCCCCATTTCAAGTTTACTCGCAAATCAAACCTAAAACGAATAAAAATACAATTCGCGTATTTAAAAACAACCACATAGCCTAGCCCCTCAGGCCGCTAGCTTAACGCTAATGCTAATTAGCACCTATGTTGGCATGCTTTAAATAACGGGTTGAACAGAAGCAGCACGGCTAAACGCTTACGACGACAATATACTAGTAGTCGCAGACATGGATTCTTTATCCTCTGCAAAATTGGCTAATATTAGTGCCGTAGTGATGAACTGAGAGGAGTTGCGACGTCGCAAAAAACAGTATGCTCGTCTGTCTCATCTTGCCCCATGTGGCCATGGCGTTTACAACAGAAAGAGCGAACCACTACCTCACCGTCTTGCCCATCAGGGTTATTTTTTTTGGGGGGGGGGGGGGGGGAGAATGGAGAAGAAGCTTAGTAGAAAATGGATAATTCTGTTTGCAAACTGCACAATGTTTTGGATGCACCTCCTGCATTGAGTCTCATGAGCTAGCTTAAGTTGGACGAAACACATTTTTGTTCTTCAAGTTCAGCGTGCAGAAAAAAAAAACTACCAGAGTCCAAACCAGAGTCATTTTTGCCCGGTAAAAAAAAAAAGGCGCAATCGTATAACACCGACAACTTCGCTGGCCTCCCTTACGCCGCCGTTCAAAGCGCTAACAAGAGAACATTTCTCTCACCGCATTCCGTCGCGAGGGAGTCGTCTACCCGGCATTTGACACCACACAGTTGCGACGGGCCGCTCCGTGCGATGCTCCGAGATAAAAGTGCATCAGTCTGGCGGGAATGCACATCCACGACACGGGTCACACAATAAAGCGCTAGAGGTAATTATAAGCCGCTCGGGTTGGCCATTAGCACGTCGTCAAACGGCTGGAAAGTACCGTAAAGATGCAGGTGTTTGGCGCAGGTGGCCACAGGACAGCTTAGGCGTCGGCCAAAGTGGAATTATTTGCATCCTGAGTTATTGAAATGACAGTCGGTCGAAATGCTTGCGGGGTTGGAATGGCCCGTGTGTGTGTGTGTGTTGAGATTATCGGAGCACACAGCACCAAAGCTGTTTGATGTTTCATCGAGATAGAAAAAAAATCTTAAAAGATTTGAAAAATTCTTTACCCCGCCTAAATTGACTTTGACGCGCCACCAGATGGACGAGCGGCTCATTTCCAATCCGGCCGATCGTCAAACGCACCTCGAAAAGTTCCGTATTGCCGCTGCAGTGTTCTATGTATGAACAGTAACATGTACAGTTTTATTGCAGCAGCTGGGATAAAAAAAAAAAAAAAAAATCTAAAATTACTTCCTCGCGATTAGAAGAATAACTTTCCATCACGGGAGCAGCAGCCACTGCAATGCGGCGTTAAATCATCAGCGTGCAATTATTACATCACATGTCTAAGAGGAGACATTTGAGGATTTCCCAAGTAGGCCACGATCCCAAGTTAACTGGGGTTGGGAGGGGGCGGGGGGGGGGGGGGCGGGTGGTCTCCTCCTTTCCCATCAGCTCGTTATTGTACTATAATGAATACACAGCCCATAAAAGGAAGTTGCTGCAGGGGGCTAGCGGGAGAGCGAAATGACAAACAAGCGCAAAACGCGGCTCGTTTACGGGCCGGCTGTAAAAGATCCCAACGCCATTTTATTGCATCCAGTTTAGACGAATAAAACTTTTTGTCACACTTTTGATTTGCGCCCGCAGGCAGCAAATCTGTTTGCGCTCGATGGAACAGCGCAGGTGCTTTTAAATAAGTCTCATTAAAAAGGCAAGCGGCGATGAATAAACGTGTCCACGTGTTAAGATAGCTTGCCTGGGTGCTGACCAACTCCCCCGACCCCGACCCCGTCCGTTTCAGTAGTTTTTGTATGATGTCCACTTAAGCACGTTCTGGATTCCAGGCTGTCGTCGTCCAGAATGCAAAGCGTGTTTTGGCAAAAGCAATTAAGGCGAGATTATGGAGATTTATTATGATTTTTTTTAATCCAATAAGAATGGCTTCTGAGTCATGGTGAAAATCTTTAACATAAAAAAGAGAGAGATCATATAAAAAAATATATATGTAGTTGCAAATTACATTTATAAAGCTGTCTCGGCCCAACTGTTCTCATTATTTTCTAATCTTCTCTCCATCCTGATCATTTTTTTTACATTTGGTGACAATTTCTTGTAATTTTTTTGACAAATAGTTTTTTGTCAAATTTGCTTCCTTATATTTTTTTAGGAATGTTTTCCATAATTTGTCCAATTATGTTTGTATTTTTCTTCTTTTTTTTAATAGTCACATTATTTTAGGGGATTTTATAAAATATATTTTTGTATTCTAAGATGTGATTCTTTGAGAAACAATTTCATATAATATAATAATTTTAATGATAATATTATATCATTAAAATAATATAATAATAATAATATATATATTAAGATAAGATATCCTTTATTCGTCCCACACTGGGGAAATTTACAGCCTCCAGCAGCAAGAATGTATGTAGAAAGAAGAAAGAGAAAAAAACAACAAACATCTTTCAATTAAATGCAATATGAACACAAAATGGATAAATCGCAGTACTATTTACAATTTTCCTTCACATCATTTAATTATTATTATTATTATGATTGTTATTTTTTATTATTATTATAATAATATAATAATCATTTTCCTCAGGTTCTCCCATTGTATTTGTACATTATTTGTAAAATACTTTTGTATTTGCTACTATTTTTTCCAATTTTGAACAGTCTCACATTTGATTTTTTTTCTGACGGTATTTTCCGTCCTTTTTTTTTTCCCCAAAAAACTTTTTTTTAAATTGCTTTTACTACTGTTAATACTGAACAATGTTACAATGACGCTTTGAAAAGTAATATATATATATATATATATATATATATATATATAAATGTTGACACAGAGAAGATTAAAGAAAACTAAAATCTAGCACGTTTCTTCTCTGTGTCAACTCTCTCCTCAAGTTCAACCTCCGGGGACCACAAAAATGGGGGGCTGGAAGGTTTTGGTCCCGAGAGACAAAAAGGATTTGATAGCATACACCGAGCACAAAGATGGAACAACTCGAGACTGATCGGGGCTAAGAGGAACAAGACCAAAAGTACGCCGAGGGAAGAGAGCAGGTGATGAATTCCTAAGTGGACGAGATGGCGAGAGAGGAAAAACGGAGACAGAGTGACACGGGAGACGTGGCCATGTCTTGAAGGGAACAAAAAATATATATATATGAATAAAAGATGGAGGACCAGACGGATAGAATGAAACCGGCAGAAGTAGAGGTGAGGAAGACAGCTGCTGGAGCCATCAAAATCCCAAAAGTGTGTGCGTGCGTGTGTGTGTGTGTATGCGCGTGGGCGTTTGTGTGGGTGCTAAATTGCCTGCGGTTATGAAGTCCAGCTTCGTATTTATGCGACAGCTCGATGAATTCTCACAAGGATTTAGGGAGAAATTCACACATAAAAAATATATATACATATATATTCAACACTATCTTACCTTTGTAACTTTCCTAGTAATAATTTCCCTGCAAGAGTTCCAATAACTGGCACTGAAAACGTCATATATAAAATGCGTCATAAAAATAAAATAGTACTCTCTATGATCATACCTTGAAAAAAAAGTCACAATTAAATGGAATCGAAATTTTTTTTTGTCCGACTTTCTCATTGAATTCAATTCAATGCATGGCGCTCATTTTGCACCTCATTTGGGGGCAGTAAAGAGCGACAAGGCAAATCCTGCCAATTCATGCGCTCGTTCTTCGCAGAAGATAAAGAAAGTATCCTTGGGGGGGTCGTGATGTACTCTTGTTCCACGTGTGTTGCTGCGCCTTTGATGTTCAAATATCCATTGCTCAAAGGGGTTGCAACACGACCGCGTGGATGCTAATTATTGCCTATGTGAGCATTAGCCTTAAGCTAGCGGACTAAAAGTGAAGCTCTGTGGTTCGAAATACGCAAGATGTGATTGTCTTTGTTTTACATTGAGTTTGACGGTAAACTTCAACTGTGTGTTGCAAGTAGAAGCTTGAAGACGATTCTCGGAAGAATATTTACGACTTCTATACAGCACATTCAAAGTCATGTTCAACAACAAAGTGTCTTGAATAAACCCCAAATAAAGCTCAGATGATCTAGTAGGCTTTTCCTGACAATTTTTTTTCCCCTCTGAAACTTTCTGCTGCCACTGCTATTTCAAACCCTTCCTAGTTCCTTCCACTTTGGACTCAGGGCCAGATGCAGCTGAAGAAAAATTACCGGGCTGAATTAGAGCAAAATCTTAGCAACTCTCCCATTACAAGTGATTCACGCACATTTCTCTTTGCCTGACTGTCCACAACAGCCGCCATCATTTTTTGGGAACAGTCAGACGGAAGCGTTTCATATCGCCAGTCCACAATCTCCATCCGTCCATCAACCGCCATTTCGCCCACTACGTCACAAGCAGATGAGGTAAAAAAAATAAAAAATAATTTTAAAAAAGAAAAAACATTAGCCCCCTACCAGGCACCGTAATTGACTGCAGCGTATAGCCGTATAGCATAGCTGTATCTATGCCGCCATTTTTACGGCTTCTTTCACCTTCACCGTAATTGAGTCACTTTGCCGTGTCAGATAGGCCGAAGCACGTGCGAGTGTGTAAGTGTGTGTGTGGGGGGGGGGGGGGTGTAATAGTTGACTGACAGGGTACACGACTCAATTCGGCAAATCTTGATGTAACCCAGTGGATGTTTTCCTTTTGTGTGTGTGTGTGTGTGTGTGTGTGTGCGTGTTTCGCTATTGCCATGTGCCGTTCTGCATGTCTAGCAAAGATGATTACGGAGTGTAACGCTGTGTCAACTCCAAACAACCTTCAAGTAATCTTTCCCCTTTGAAATGAATTGAAATGCCATGAACCCATTCCAACCCCCCCCCCCAAAAAAACACATTTCTGCATCTGTGTTTTGTCAAATCGTGAAAAATAAATTTTGTATTTCATAAAAAGAGAGTAACAACACAATGAATTGCAATGTAAAGATTTAATGCCGCGATTCAATTGCTTTTGCTACTCCTCCTGACGTACTCGCTTTGGCCACAGGGAGGCACTGCAATACTGTACAGTCAGAGACACAAACGAAGAAGAATCGACTTCCATCCACGATGATTGTAAATAACTCACTAGGATGCTGTGGTCATTTTTCATTGAGGATAAAGAATCCAGTCAAACTCAGGCCAATAACGCTTATACTGTATGACAGGTTTTACATCTATAAATGTTCATAATGTATTTTTACATCGTGGTTGGCGGCCATTTTATTGTTACATTACTTGTCTAAAACTTGTCGTGTTCAACGATCCGTCATTTTGAAGCCCGCAAACATTTGATCCTACACGTTTGCATTTCAAAGGCATTTCGCATTGTTTGTTAGCATTAAGCTCAGCTGTGTTGCTCGTAAAGCAAAGCGACATTGCTTTGAGTGCACAACTTGTGACTCCCTCTTTTATGTTTAGTTTTTGAGAACATTTCAACTCGGAGTGGCATAAAACTTTTTCTTTTGAACAAACACCCCCCCTTGCTTATTGAGAAGCGACTTGAATTGAATGGCCATTTTGACATTCTACCTTTGTCACACTGCCTTCGGGCTCGCATTGCGAACATGACGTGTAAATGGGTGAATTCGTCTTCTTCATTCTTCTCTCATCCACGAAAGCAATACCAGTTAGACCATCTTCTTTAGACCTGTTATTTGATCTAAACTTTTTGACTTCCACTTTAAGACGGCAGTATCACCATGTCCAATTCTCAAGTTTTGTGGCAGATCCGTTGACGTCTTTTTCGTACAGCTTTATTATGGGGAGGGACAATTGAACTTTGTAACAAGATTGGGGTTTTTTTCCGCAATCATTTTTTAAAATATAGTTTTAGGTACCAGACCGACTTCTTTAAATTGTGGGGGGTGTGCAAAGTTCCTCAAGGGCCGAGTAAGAGAGACGGAAAAAAAGCGGAGGAGGAACAAGATGTGAGATGCGGGAGGGAGTGGGGGGAAACATACGAGGGAATTCAAAGGGCCCGTAAGGGAAGCCAAACTGCACTTTACTGCAAATAACTGCAAGAAGTCAAAGTTATGCCGGTGAGCCCCGAAGACACGCGGGCCTCGCTTAAAGCACCCGTGGGAGCAAAGCATGCTGGGTGGGAGACAGTTGACGGGGAGGGGGGGTGGGGGGGGTCCCTTGCGTTCATGCCACACGCTGGAAAAGAAAGCCTCCGCCTCCAGAATGTTGTAGCGTGCCATCCAAAACGCATACGTCAGCTTCTTCACGCCCAGAGACAGAAAAAGAAAACGGACTCAGAGGTAATCCTGCGAAAAGACGACAAAAACGTGGAAAGCAAATAGCGGGGACGAAACTGTCAAACGATTGATGCAATGACTCCCCAGCCTAGATGCCCCCACCATCTGATTGAGATGTGACATGGAAGATTTATTGCCGTGTCCTCCTCATGTTCAAAAAAAGTGCAGCAAAAATTATTTTCTTTCTGATTAAGTCATTACAACTTATTCTGGTGTACATGTCCTGGCCACCAGGGGGCAGTGTATCACAGTCATGTGCAGAGAAACGAAGAAGAATTTCACAAGACTATAAAACTGGTGTGGGGCCAAAAAAAAAGACCTGCCAGGACAATTTTGATTACAATTTACCGACACCGTGTTTGTAAATGTAATATTTTTCACGAAATTGTTGTAATATTCCCCATTTTTCAGTGAGGATAAAGAATACATGTCTTTGAGGATTGCTAGATCCGCTAGAGAACTGCGTACAATCGGACACCCATGGATTCATATATTCATGGCGCCATCACCCATTTTTGGTGCAAAACGCTGAATGGCTTTGGGGGGCTTTAAAAAAGTAACCCCCTCCCCCCCAACAAATTCATGATATTGGCCGCCAATTATACCTTGAGATTTTTGCAGTTTTTAGTGCCGGCCTGGTCTCGAGCCGGAATTGGTGTCGATGGACCGTTTGTGTTCAAATACCCGTTGCTAAAACGGTCATAGCACCGCGCCTATAGATGCAATCTGTTAGCCCGTCTATGGCGGTTTGCATTGTATGACAGCATTCAGCTCGCCAAAGGCAAAATTGTGTGGTGGCGTGGTCAAATTTACTTAAGAGGGTGATTTCATTTTTTTTTCTTCCACTACTGGATGATCATAAGATATCCCTTTCAATAAAAATATAAGAACCTGTACAAATATTTGGTGGCGCCGGGCGTGTTTGATGTAGCCGATTGTTTGTTGTAAATAAGCTAATGTGATACTTGAACGCCATCACCACAAATATTTTCATTGTTCCCAACATCCCCGCTTGTGTGTGACCGCACCGCAGTGCAATTGTGCTCAGAACAAAAAATAAAAATAAAAATAACAACAACAGAATGAACAAGACAAATCCAGGGTGGATTCCGGAGCTTGGTTGGCACGGTTTGTCGAAAGCTGTCTTGCGGCCCGGCGGTTTGATCATGGAACTCTCACTAAGAGTCCTGGCAGCATGCATGTGGGGGCGCATTGCACCTGCAGCTCTGACACTGGAGGCTGTGCGCAGGCATGGTCCAGAGCGTTTAAGTCGCAATCAAGCCAAAAATGGCAGAAAGGCAGCAACGCGGTGGGGGGGAGCTGGATCAGAATGACGCAGACATGGAAAAGTACACTAAGCCACTACTTGGGGTGGGGTGGGGGGGGGGGGGCTCGGTTGAGTGGACCCACACTGGGGAGGATTTAGAATGAGAAGGGAGAGAGACAGAAAGGCTACAAAGACACCCTTTCAGATTTGCAGTGCCTTGATATACAAGTTACTCAGCTGCCTTGACCTGCAAGCGCATACTTGAGATATGAGCGCCGTACGGTGGCAAATTATAATTGACAATTAGCCACAAATGTTGACCAACTTATCCAAAAAAGCAGACTCAATGCCACTCCAGGTTGAATTTTCTAAATTCTAAACAGATAAAGGCAATGACATGTTGCGCATTTGAAACCGCGTCGCTTTGCCCGACAAAAAAATAGGCAGCTTAGCCAAATGCTAACAATGCAAAACGCCATTGACGTGCTAACAATAGCATTGACGGTCAAATACGTTTTACTTTATCTTCTACAGCATAAATGACTAATTGTACATCATCTTACCAATTCAATTAGTCGTACACAAAAAAGCTATAGGGCCTCCTAGTGGCCAAGTTGTGCACGCAATTTGAATTTTTGAAATACTACTTCATTGGTATTATGCCAAGTATAATACAGGGTGGTATTTTTCCTTATTCAATATCACAAATAGAAAAATTTGAGTTTCTTTTTTGTTTGGTACGAATCGGTGGCATTTCCATACGTTTCAATGAGGTTCAAAGTGATTTGAGATACAAGTGTTGAAGTTGTATCTCAAGGCGCTACGACATTTGGGAATGACAGCAAGGCAGTACTAAGTCACTTTTTTTTACTTCTTTTTAATGGATTCTTAGAGTGTAGTGCTCCTCCGCATAGTCTAGTATAACAGTATTACTTTGGCGCCATCTTAAGAAATGTAAACTTCAAGCGGAATAGACAAATTGATTAATTAATTAGTTAATTAAAAGAAATTAATCGCAGTTTTTCACTATTCACAGCAAAGCTCGGAGACCGCAAAAGTTTCAGCTGTTTCTTTAACTCCGTGACAACAGTGCAACATTCACACCGAAGCTGCTGTTGACCACAGCTCACGCCCAGTCACTCTCATGAAGATCTTACGACAAAGGCCCCGCCTCTTAAAGGCACATGCATGTCTTGACTATGCAATTTGTTCTGTGTTTTCAATAATGTGCATTTTTGTTTTCGGGGATTTTTTTTTTTTTTTAAGTTTGAATGTGTTCCGAAAATGAAATGTAGAAGTCCATGGATATATGTCCGGTCTGTGTGTGGAACATATCCCACGCAATAAATGGGGGGTTAATCTGGAAAACTGCAACGGAGTATTTCCCAAGAGCCCCTAAAAGCAATCCGCATGCAAATTCATGTCGCCAACTCCACCGCCGCCAACGCACATTCTGGGCTCCTCCCGCAATAATAAGGCCCCGTGATTTATACATCAGTCATCTTTTGGGATCAACGTGCTTCCTAATTACCGATGTTTTATGTTTGTTTTTAATTCCGCCCACGCTAAGCTCGTAAATCGTTTCTCCCACGGCGCTCGGTTGCTACCTGAGTCTTGTAAATGGTGACTGTCACGTTACTAAAACACAGTCGCAGACGGGTGCCAAAAAAAAGAGGATGACGGCGGAACCAAATGAATAAATAAAGAATAAATAACATAACGCACCCTCGCCAGGTTGAGCACAATTCATTTCAGGCTGCTGGTGGAATTTGCTGGTGCAATTCGCAAGATGGGAGATTTCAATCTGGACCTTTCAAGGCTTCGCATAGATATTAGGTTATTTACTTATTTATTTTATTATTAATTATTATTATTTATAATAATAATGCACTTCCTCATAGTAAACCAAACACTGAACCAGAAGGATTCTCAAGTCGGCAAACTCTGGTCGCTAGCGAAGAAATGGCGGCGCCCCGCCGTGTGCACCGTGGAATGAAAACTTTGCCATTAGACAGAACACAAAACTAAATAAATACTTGATACCCTTTGAGAGAAGCTTGACCGCAGAACCCCACTGGCAGTAGCAACTCTACCGCTCCCCCACCACCCCCACCTGCCCCTTACATCCCAATCCTCCAATGTGGCCCAGCAACGGCGGCCTCGCTGCAAACTACGCCGAAGGTGTCAAAGCGCTTCAGTATCCGCAGAGTGGCTGGCTCCCTTCTGCGGCTCCGCGATAACATTATTACCCCTGACAGATGGACCTTGGCGATAGCAATGTGGCCCGCGCGGGACTCCGGTCCAAGCCGTTCAGCCTCCCGCTCTGCCCGACAGGGGAGGGGCGGGGGGGCTTTACCAGGTCTCACACCAAATGCAGTGGTACCTCGACTTACGAAATGAATTGGTACTGGAAAAAATGTATTCACTCGAAAAATTTGTAAGTAGAGACGCGTTTTCCATGTATATGCTCTAATCCGTTCCAGGCCCCTGAAAATTCAGACATAAATGTTTTCTGAAGCATAAAAATGCATCAAAATATGATATAATAAGAAGTACATGTTACAATTAAATTATGTATTTGTAAAGAACCGATCCATTGACGTTTGCGTGCGTCTGCTTTTAACAACTCTTCAAAAATGTTCAAGGCAAACATCCGCATAGTGAGCGATCGCCCAACTGGTGAACCCTTTTTCTGGGGATTCACATTTACGTCAAACTATCACAATGTCTCATTGTCCGAGGGGAGAAGGTTGAGGTCCCTCCCTCTTAGCCAATGGGATACCTGGAGGATGCTCGGTAATAACCAATGGCAGAGCAGCTATAAATATGTTGCGTTCAGGAAACTCAGAGCTGCGAGGAGCTTTCCTAGCTTGAAATTTCTTTCGTAACAGGAGGCAATATTTTCCTCTTGAGGCATTTCGTAACTTGGAAATTTCGTTCGTAAGTAGAGCTACCACCGTATCCACTTTGCAGTGCACGTAGCCCCGCCGTGATCTGGGACGGCATCAAATATCAATACGGTTGCAATATCACATTCGAGCTTGGAGGTTTTATTTTGTAGTCTCTTCAATTCTGCGCGTCTTGCCAACCAAGGCAAAGGTTTGACGATTGGCTGCTCACTTTGTCGCAATAAAGTGTAAGCATCCGATGGATTATGAGTTCAGTCAAAGATTTAATGAAACCGTTTTTTACATTTTTTTTTTTGGAGCAGTACTTCTGCATAGACAGCAAATAATTCAAAAACAAACAAAAAAATGCTTTGGGGGCTTTGCTATCGTCCACCAATTTTTTTTTCCCCGACCAGGATCGTTTTCATTGCGCCGCTAATTAACCGGCTCTAATTGAACGGTTGTTTGCGGTCGGCTAATGAAGTGGATGAAAGAGCACTCCTCGCCACGCGTGCATCCAGAAAAGCCCGAGAAAGTCGGCATCGTTGCGGGTCAAGTCGAGGCTTCGAGCGCTCAGGCGACGCCAGTTGAGGGATTTCCTTCGACCGCGCGGAAGGGTTGAAACGGCTTTGTGGAAATCATCGAAATGGCGAATACGTCACAGCGATCACCTTCTTTGCTAGCCTTCTAATGACTTGAAGTTTTGGTTGAGTTTTTTGTCCAATCAGATTTGAGCTTCTCAGAAATTCAGTTGCGATATTTCTAATCTCCAAAAAAAAGCAACACTGTGGGCGACTTGACTGGCAGTAACGGCGCTAAAACGTGCCGATGGTTTTCATTTGTGGCCATGAGAACGAAAGCGTTGGCCTGACAACCAGGCAACACGCAAAACCGCCGCATGTCATTTCACCACTTCAATGTGTTCTTTGAAATTACAAAGCCATAATAGCCTGATCTCACTTAAGTCAAGAACGGTGGCGAAAGTTAAAAAAAATACAAATAAAAAATCACAGCGAGTTGAATCGGCTCTTCATCTTCGTCACGCGCGGCGATGGCTCAAATGAATTCACCACTCAAGGGGGGGAAAAGACAGCAAAGAGCATTTTCCGCAGACAGGAAACTCTTCCGAGACCTCTTTGCCTTTGTTGTGCTCGCCTCGTGAGAACATTTCCACCTGATTTCCCCGAAGATGGCGTTCCGCTACGAGCGGCAATCGCCAGCCGGCGACAATCTCATCAAAGCCAAACTATTAAACGGCAACGATACCGGGGAAGGATTTCAAAATGGCAGGCAGATATGCTCACGCGTCCCCCCCGCCCCCCAAATTAGGTCGGAAATGAAAGGACGGCGCGATTTCGAGGCGACGTGAGCTACGCGATTGTCGCCACGGGCCAAACTCCGGCCAAGGAGGGCCATTCGCTGTCGATTTTCAGACAGGTCTCGGCATATATTTTTTTTTTAAAATGACTTTTGACACATACGAATAAATCTGACTTGGATTATCGTTTTTCTTCGATATGCTAAACGATTATCATAGCAGGCTGCGGCTGCTAGCTTGTTAGCGCTTGTTAGCAATGGAGCCTGAATGGGCAAAAACATTCGACGCCATTTTGTAATTGCGGTCGTTGTGGACAGACGGGGATGCCTGAGAAAATCCAGAAGATTGCGTGCGGTTATTGGCAACTTGGTTTTATTGAACGGGGGGGGGGGGGGGGGTTAGGGGGTTCTTGCCGATGTTCAAACGTCGGTGTGTTCGTTTGCCGAGCTTCGGGCGGTTTTTTTGCGACCTCGTCACATCACGAGCAAACGCGGCCCTCCGAAGCGATGGCTGACCCCCCCCCCTTTCACTCCCATCTTCATCCGAGACCATCACCATCCATCCATCCATTTGCCCCCTGCTCTTTTTCCCTTCCATTCCGTGCTTTTATTTTCCCCGTTCTGCAATTTTTGTTCTCCCCTCCCCTTGGTGTCCTCGCCCAAATGCCGCCATTGTTCACTCGTTTGTTGAACTCTCCCCGCCTGACTCTCCCCTACTGAGCTTTGGCGCGTTCGCGCTCCACTGGTCTGCGACGTCTGCCCCTTGGCGACTCCCAAACACCACCGACCCCCCCCTCACCCCCACCACCACCATCACTTCCTTGCTTGGCTCTTTTATACTCTGTCCAGTCAGTCGGCTGTGACCTCATCAGTCCCCGGCTGGCCGAGGCTATCTGGCCTGCTCGCTCTTCATCAGCCGGGGCCCTCGCTCGACTCGCAGACCTCCCGGAGGGCGAGGCGCAGAAATTGGCTTTTATTGGATCGTTCTACTTTCTGATCTCGGATGAGCACCTGATTACAACTCCCTCCACTCTTCATTCCAGTTGACTAGAAGAGTATACAAGATGCCAGCCCTTCGATTCTCCTAACTTGGCCTTTTTAGCCCAATCAGCCACTCTGGTCCAATCACAGCATCTGCAGTCGAGTGTGTGTGTGGGGGGGGGGGGGGGGGGGTCACCATGTTAGAACGCCGCCCTACGGGAGCTCCGGAGACGGGTGTCACAACAACGAGGGCGGCCGTTAAACAACCAGACGGCGAGGCCGAAACGCTTACGCGAGATGTCACGGAAACGGCGCAGAATGCCCGGTCGGCTTGTGTGTGTGTTGACGGTGACATCACTCTCAATTTTTGTTTATCACAAAAATCATGTTTGAAACATTTTTGGGGGTGAAAAAAAAAAAAAAATTCTTAAATATCGTGACCAAACCGGCACTTTGGCAAATCTGCGCTTGGAAAATAGCGACTCTGGGTTCGAACCCACGACTTCTGCACTGTGAGCCTGACGCGCTCGCCGCTCCACCGCCTCATTGTATGCACAAATGTGAACATTTATATTGACAATAAAATAAATACTCTGTCGCCATTTCACGCCATTTCGTCTCTCGCAGGAATATTCCGGCGCATTTCAAAGCGCTGCATCAATGTCACGATAACCATAGAATCGCAACAAGCGTAAATGTTACAACGGTTGAGGCGCAAATGTTGACTTTTAACGTCATGGCAACAAGTCGGAATGTTCACTCCACTCACCGCCCCCCCCCACCCCCCTCCGTGTCTGCTTATTCTTTTGTTCATCTCTGACAGACCTTAAACATCACTCAGGGTTGACCTCCAAATGAAGACGGTGTGAAGTGGCGATGCGGAGGGTAAAGACGCCGCATTGGGCGATTGGTTCGGAGGGAAGCTGCTAGCTCAGCGGGACGTCAGGTCATGAGCAAGGAAAGAAGGTGAGAAAGGCGCTTCGGTTGGGACTTCGCTGAATGAGCAGCGGCGAGCCGAAGCCGCCGTCCTTGGGGGAAAAAAAAAACTTGCGGCGTTAAGTTGGAGGGTGAGGGGGGGGCAGCCAATTGCAAGCGCCGTCTGGGGAATAGTAATGGCGAGGTGATGAGGTGGCGGCCATAAAGCACGAGTCCGCATTAGCGCCGGCTTGATTAGCGACGCAACGTTTCGCCGATGTGCAATTAAACGAATGGTCAATGGGGACGGACGCCTTCAATTAGCAGCGGATGTCTGCTCGGGCGCCCGTCAATCACTCAATCACATCTCATTTGCTTTGTTCTCCAAGGGGGGGTGGAATTAATTATATCAAGTGACGTGGTAGGATGGCCCCGAATTAATGACGCCTCGTTGCAGTGAAAGCGGTCCAAAAATAAAAAATAGCCGGCCTCCCTGTGTGGAGTTTGCATGTTCTCCCCGGGCCTGCGTGGGTTTTCTCCGGGTGCTTCGGTTTCCTCCCACATTCCAAAAACATGCGTGGCAGGCTGATTGAACACACTAAATTGTCCCTAGGTGTCAGTGTGAGCGTGGATGGTTGTTCGTCTCTGTGTGCCCTGCGATTGGCTGGCAACCGATTCAGGGTGTCCCCCGCCTACTGCCCGGAGACGGCTGGGATGGGCTCCAGCACCCCCCGCGACCCTAGTGAGGATCAAGCGGTACGGAAGATGAATGAATGAATGAATAAAAATTATGCGCTTACACGGTTGATTTGCTCAGTGAGCAAGCTCGAAATGCAATTCATTCGAATGTCAAACTGTTGCCCGTTGAAATCATTTGAAAGGCTGTTAATCCGTTCCATTACCCAAACGACTGTGGGGGGGGGGGGGTGGCGCTTAAAGAAAAATATATAATTATATATTATTAAACATAATTGAAGAGAACGGAAACAAATGAACTACTATGAGAAGCGTAATTACAGCACATAAGCCTTTAAGGGGCGGGTCTAAGTCACCCCTCGCTACACTGTTGCCGTGGGCAACGCGCTGATCGCCAAGAAACGGTTGTGCGTTCACTGCTCGCCTCGATTCACATCTAAAAGTGCGTGCGGCTCACCTTGCCCAAATGTGAAGGCATCACTGTACTTTAAATGCTCATACGTTTTTTTTGTTTTTTTTTAATCGGTTTATTGGAATGGCAACGTAATTGAAACAAACTCAGAAATCGAACTTTGGCTTGCAAACAGTTCCAATTTTTTTTTTTTTAGGTGCAACTTCCCACCAAAAATTCAAGACCTCAAAGGTGTCTGTGGTCAGGAAAACCACACTGAAGACTTTTTAAAGCGACTCCTTGGGAATTTAAAACCGCCGCCTCATGAGAGACGACCGGAGATAACGTTCGAACCAGAAATGAAAGATGGAAGGAAGTCTTCTGCTCAGCAAAATGCTGCTGACAATTAAAAAAAAAATTAACAAACATTTTTGAAGAGCTGTCAGTTTCGGATTAACACGCCAAATTTTAAATAGCAACACGCGCACTCACTCTGGTAAGAAATGTGAATTGGAACACATTCATTCCATTTCCATGACTTCCACTGCGAAAAGAAGTGGTTAAAATTGGAAAAGATTCACATCCGTTCCCGCCGTTTTTGTTGTTTCGCAGCTTTACGCCCCCGCTGCGTCTCATCCAGTCTTGCGATGCCCTCGCTCGGGGGATGACAACGGTCTTATCAATGGGACGAGCGCTCCAAAAACAATTACAAATCACATCGGACGCTACGGGGGGCAGATTAGGAGAGAATCCCAGAAAAAAAAAACATCAGCGCCACTAAATGCCGCAGTGAGGAACTCGAGCCTCGTCTGAGTAATAGAGCCATAAAATCCTCACGGGGGAGAGGGGGGGGGGGGGAATAAAAGCCATCCCACAATGAGCTGCGAGACTCTCTCAAGTCATGACTTTGCCCGATTGGCAAAACGCTCCAATTTGTTTATGGGGATCTTGTGTAGTTAGCCCAGCGGTGGGCAATTATTTTTTTGCATAGGGCCACATGAAAACCGGAAAATATTATGGAGGGCCCGATCAAAAGTGTGAACTAAATTCAACGTAATATTAATTGGATTTCTTTATTTTAAAAAAAACAGTATTTTGCATTTTTTGGAACGTTTTTCAGACCTTCAGAGTACATTATTCCGTCGTATCGAACGGGATTTGCTTGACTTGGCGCTACTGCGGGCTTCCGTATCGTCTCCCCCTTCCTCCCAATGCTCTGCAACTTGAAGTAACTGCGCCACCTGGCGTTGAAATGCCTGTCATTACAAGTCCAAATGAAATGAATGCAGTCGTTGACATCGAACCTTAATTGTGTACCAACCTTCGGCGGGCCGGATTAAAAAGACCGACGGGCCGGATTTGGCCCGCGGGCCGTAGTTTGCCCACCTCTGGGTTAGCCTATCAGGACGCTTTCGGACGTCACGTGTCGACGGAGACGCACGCACTTCCAAAAAGGTCAACTTCTCCGACGGGCGTGCGTTCTATTGAGTCGGCTGACACGCCGACACGCCCATTTTTAAACATTCAGGCGAGTGTCTGATTTCATTTGATTTCGTTGATCGTAAAGATTGCGCAGGTTTAATATTTCCGATTGTTACTACCCGAAAAACAAATACTGTAAACACCCTTCACAAACCTCGCACCACAAGATAATCGGGCAGGATTTTGCGGATCAGTCAGATATAAAAAGCCTTCATACAAAACACGAACACGAATCACTCAGGATATTTCATGTCATCACTATTAACACACCATAGATAATCACTCAGAATCGTTCAGATCAGTTCGGAAAAATCTCTTCTAACAGCACAAACCACTCTGGATATTTCAGATGGTGCAGAGAAAAAAAATAAAAATCATTCTTAACGCACCAAAAAAAAAATCATTCTAAACAGGATAATGGCATGGGATCTTTCAGATCCGGGAGGTGTGCAAAAGGACGAAGACGATATGCAGAGAGATCATTCAGGATCTCTTGGATCACGTAGGAAAAAAATTTTTTTTAAAAAATCACAGTTGACACCCTCACCCCACCCCCCACCCCGTAAATTAATTGCTCAGGATCTTTCGGATCATTTGGGGAAAATCTCTCCGAACACACCCCCACAACAAGTGATAATCGGTCAGGATCTTCCAAATCGGAGATGAAAAAAAATCACTTTGAACACACCGCACAATAATCGCGCTCGGATCTTTTTGATCCATTCATTCATTCATCTTCCGAGCCGCTTGATCCTCACTAGGGTCGCGGGGGAGTGCTGGAGCCCATCCCAGCCGTCTCCGGGCAGTAGGCGGGGGACACCCTGAATCGATTGCCAGCCAATCGCAGGGCACACAGAGACGAACAACCATTCGCACTCACACTCACACCTAGGGACAATTTAGAGCGTCCAATCAGCCTGCCATGCATATTTTTGGAATGTGGGAGGAAACCGGAGCACCCGGAGAAAACCCACGCAGGCCCGGGGAGAACATGCAAATTCCACGCAGGGAGGCCGGAGCTGGAATCGAACCCGGTACCTCTGTACTGTGAAGCCGACGTGCTAACCACTGGACTACCGGGCCGCCCTCTATTTATTTATAAAGTTTGAAATTCATTCATTCATCTTCCGAGCCGCTTGATCCTCACTAGGGTCGCGGGGGGTGCTGGAGCCCATCCCAGCCGTCTCCGGGCAGTAGGCGGGTGACACCCTGAATCGGTTGCCAGCCAATCGCAGGGCACACAGAAACAAACAACCATTCGCGCTCACACTCACACCTAGGGACAATTTAGAGCGTCCAATCAGCCTGCCACGCATATTTTTTGGAATGTGGGAGGAAACCGGAGCACCCGGAGAAAACCCACGCAGGCCCGGGGAGAACATGCAAACTCCACGCAGGGAGGCCGGAGCCGGAATCGAACCCGGTACCTCTGCACTGTGAAGCCGACGTGCTAACCACTGGACTACCGGGCCGCCCTCTATTTATTTATAAAGTTTGAAATTCATTCATTCATCTTCCGAGCCGCTTGATCCTCACTAGGGTCGCGGGGGGTGCTGGAGCCCATCCCAGCCGTCTCCGGGCAGTAGGCGGGTGACACCCTGAATCGGTTGCCAGCCAATCGCAGGGCACACAGAAACAAACAACCATTCGCGCTCACACTCACACCTAGGGACAATTTAGAGCGTCCAATCAGCCTGCCACGCATATTTTTTGGAATGTGGGAGGAAACCGGAGCACCCGGAGAAAACCCACGCAGGCCCGGGGAGAACATGCAAACTCCACGCAGGGAGGCCGGAGCCGGAATCGAACCCGGTACCTCTGCACTGTGAAGCCGACGTGCTAACCACTGGACTACCGGGCCGCCCCTCTTTTTGATCCTCAGGGATAAAAAAAAAAATAATAATAATAACTCTTTTAACATCCAAAAATAATCAGAGGGGGAAAAAAACGACTAACCATAAAACACACCAAAAAAAAAATCACTTAAAATCTTTCAAATCCAAGAGAAGAAAAAAACAATTTTCTCCCAAAATTGCGAGACTAATAAAGGTTTTCTTATCTTATCTTATCTTCTCTTAAAACAGCCAGCACTTCAGCATAAGCAATCAGGAGAATCTTTCTTCGGACACTCGAGAGACAATACGCTCCAATTTGGCTCAGGAAAAGAAGACAATCGCATATTCCTATCGCGCATCAAGTCGCTGCCTTGAACTATAGCGAGCGGCGGGGGCCGGCGGCGGCTCACCACCGCCCCCGAGAAGCACCCGCACGTTCTAATTAAATTGTTGACAAGTTTATTTGTGGGTGAATTATCCCTTCAAGGTTCGGATCAAGGATAAACGTTTGGCTCGGGCCGCAGTCTGCCGGGGAACAAAAGGCAGCCGGGCGAAGTAGCGGCAAAGCTAAGGGAAGGGCAATTTTGAACTGGGCTGAAGCAATCCGACAAACGGGCGACACCAAAGGAAACGCACCCGAGCGCGTTTGCTCTACCCGACATATTTTCCCCAATAATTTTCATCAACGCCGCGCACCAAATTACCCGCACGGCAATCCAAAGCGGTGATGAAACCCATTTGGGCTGGGTTGCTCACCAAAACAGCAGCAGGTAAATCGCCTCTCTTGGGTGAAGTGACCATTGTTTGTCATCGCACGTCAATGAGTCCCCCCCCCCCCCACGCTCAGACAGACAGTTCAGAGAAACTCCAAGTCAGTCACCATGGTAACAAATCGCGTGAACCGAACCCGAGTATACTTGTTGATTTGATATCGGTTTCCTCACGCCGTCACACGCAACAACTTTGTGGGGAGGGGCGGGGGGGGGCAGGAATGGTACTGCAGAACTGTTGTGTTTTCTGGTATTTTCAAGAATGGCATTTCTGCCCCCCCGTCCCCCCCCCCGCTCCCATCCCCACACACAAAAAAAATATATGTTACATGTAAAGGTCGTCGATGCGAGGGGAAATAAATCCAATCTCAGCAGAGTGCACAAGAGAGGTCCAAACATAATGACAGGGGAGGGGTGGGGTCGGGAGGTGGGGGGGCGAGCATTCAAACAAACAAATGGAGGTGATTTAATGCGGAATACAAAAAGTTGAGTGCTAATGGAGGCAACGAAATGGTGGAGGAATACAGATGTGGATTTGGGCGGGGGTGCGGGGGGGGGGGGGGGTTATTAATACTGGGCCAGCAGAGGAGGTGGAGTCGGGGACACATTCAGTCGGAGGGTGCGAAATTTTCGGTCGCAGGCTTTTGTGGCTGCCCTGAAGACACGCCGGCAAGTGGCAGCGCCGTCGCCCCCCCCCCCCACCCCGCCCCCCCGCACCCCTTTCTGTCACAAAACGTTCTCCTCATCCGACACAACTGACTGAAAGATGATTTTTAATCGGCTACGGCATCGATGGATCCCTTTGGGCGAATCGAAATCGACATATCGGACAACTGTACGCTACCAAAGTAAATGTGGTGCATCGGCATTTAGCTGTTCTGCTGCACACAAACGGAATAAGCTATTTCTTTGCCGCCGTTTTCTGGCGTCTGGATGCCAAGGAACCACGTTCGAGTAATTTGAGGAGTTTCCCTTTGACAAGCATAATGCTTTGTCTCCGTGTCTTGTGGTTTTTCCACAGGAGAGAGACAATAATCGATGCCCAGGACTAGATTTGGTTGTTTTTGAACAGGAAAAAATATATATATTTTCAACAAACAAATGGAAGTTCTTCCTTTCCCGCCCCCAAAAAGAAAATATGAAAATCTTTATTTATTTAATTGCAAGCGCATCCGGCAAATCAGATTGCAGGCGTTGCTCGAAAATGGCTCCGGATCTTCAGCCAGCCTAGCCCCCCCGAGTCAAACGGCTCGCATTTTCAAAAATATCCTTTTGGCAAAAGACTTACTTTGGCAGATTCATTTCACACTTGACGGGGGAGCCAAACGCTCCGGAGACCAAACTATTTGTATACAACCAATTAAAAAGCCCATTTCCATAATACCGTACGTCCCCTTCAGCACTGTTGTGATGGGACATGCTTCTTTGGATGCAACAAACTGAAGGAATTTTATTTTCTCTCTTTTTTTTTTTAACACATATATGTGAACATAACGCGGCCCGGTAGTCCAGTGGTTAGCACGTCGGCTTCACAGTGCAGAGGTACCGGGGTCGATTCCAGCTCCGGCCTCCCTGTGTGGAGTTTGCATGTTCTCCCCGGGCCTGCGTGGGTTTTCTCCGGGTGCTCCGGTTTCCTCCCACATTCCAAAAAACATGCATGGCAGGCTGACTGAACACTCTAAATTGTCCCTAGGTGTGAGTGTGAGTGCGAATGGTTGTTCGTCTCTGTGTGCCCTGTGATTGGCTGGCAACCGATTCAGGGTGTACCCCGCCTACTGCCCGAAGACAGCTGGGATAGGCTCCAGCACCCCCGCGACCCTAGTGAGGATCAAGCGGCTCGAAAGATGAATGAATGAATGAATGAATTTCAAACTTTATAAATAAATAGAGGGCGGCCCGGTAGTCCAGTGGTTAGCACGTCGGCTTCACAGTGCAGAGGTACCGGGTTCGATTCCAGCTCCGACCTCCCTGTGTGGAGTTTGCATGTTCTCCCCGGGCCTGCGTGGGTTTTCTCCGGGTGCTCCGGTTTCCTCCCACATTCCAAAAACATGCGTGGCAGGCTGATTGAACACTAAAAATTGTCCCTAGGTGTGAGTGTGAGTGTGAGCGTGGATGGTTGTTCGTCTCTGTGTGCCCTGCGATTGGCTGGCAACCAATTCAGGGTGTCCCCCGCCTACTGCCCGAAGACAGCTGGGATAGGCTCCAGCACCCCCCGCGACCCTAGTGAGGATCAAGCGGTTAGGAAGATGAATGAATGAATGTGGACATAACGGCGACGGCCGCCGGGCCTTAGTTTTTGAAGACCCCAACCGCCTCGCAGCTGCCGTAATCAAAACGCCCGCCGTCTTTCCTGAGGATCGCTTCCGCCGATTTCCTCCCAAAAATGGAGCCTTTCCCGTACAATATAAATGCACGTGCTTTACAAAGGCTCTTCCGTGACTGTCAGACCTACCATGCCAATCCCCCCCCCACCCCACCACCACCACTACACCCACCTCCAACGTTCTCTCCTGGCCACCGTCATCGGCTAGATTAATGACGGTGATCAGCAAGCAGAGGTTGCCCGCACGGAGCTCACGCGAAAAAGAAGAAGACGCCACTGTAAGCGACGCGGGCCGCATTTAAATGCGACGCGCGGGCAATTTCATAATGACGTGCCCACACAAACATACACACGTACACCTTTTTTGCATGAGGCATTAACGCCTCCGAGCTCATGCATATAAATCTTCACTGCGACACCCCTGGGGGCTCTCTCACACACACACACACAGGAAGGGATCATAGTTCAGTCGCACCCAATTTCCCCCCCGAATCGTGACCGCGTGCATTAGGAAAAACAAACACACGTCTCTTATAAAGAGCCGCCGGCAGGAAAGAAAAATGTGTCACATATCAATTTCCTTGAAGACATGCAAGTATGAACTGCGAACGAAGCCCGCTTGAAACGTGTTGCCGAGCAAGATAACAGCACTTCATTTCTCAATGGGGCTTCTTTTTTGATTGGGTCATAATTGCCGGGACATCACTCCGCTTCCCTCGCATTTACGGAATAGATGATGGGACAAATTCGCACTAGATGGCGCTAGACAGCGCAGATGGACAATAACCTGAAGCATACTGTGGAAGAAATCGATTTGTAACAACCCCTAGAAAAGCCACACAAGCATTTGGAGGAAAACAAGGGCAAACTCATGCAAAATTCTGGTCTAAACAACCCCCCCCAACCCCCTTCTGCCCACCCTGTTGATGTGCGGATAAGAAATGGACATCCATCCACAGCATTGGGCGAGCTGCTTGAAAATCTCTTCCCATACAGTAACGAGTTCAAAAATGTACTCCGGGACATAAGATTATGTCATTTGGATAGTAACTAATTTGATTTCTTTTTTTTTTGTACATATTTTTGGATTACTCCAATACCTAATAAACGTCAAAAGAAAAGTTTTTTTTTAAAGATAACTAAATTAGTTCAATTACGTTTTTTTCTGTAACTGTAGGCCGGATAAAGTGAGTTTTTTTAAACTGCAATTTACATCACATGAATTCCGCCCCCCCCCCTAATTTTGCATATGGTATCGCAAATGAATTTTTTTCTTTTTTTTTTGTCATTTGTACTTTAAAACTAAGTACAGCCGCAACTAAACGTCTTATGTCGTATGTCGAGATCGAGGTAAACCGAGTAAAGCCATCCGCGTTGTCTTCCTTTTCATGCAAAAGGTGGCCGATTTAATGAGCGAATAGCGTGAAGAAAATAGTTTTTACCCCCCCCCCTTTCTCAAAATATGAATGTGCAACTCGCAAACTCCCGCAAAGGCAAAAATAGTCCAACCTGACACCGCTCCACCTGCAAGGCAGACTTGTCATAAAAGCGAACCAGCACTGTCCCAGAAATGCAAAAACAACCAAATGCAAAAAAACCCCCAAAAAACTGCAAATCCAGCCGTAGCTGAGCGTGCCTAATTGATCGCAGTCTTCCGCCAAAATCGAAACGCTCCGGTTGTCTTCCTCACACGCACAAGCAAGAAAGCAATCAAAGGGAGCCCGGAACCAGCTGCACACTTCTGGTCGCGAAACCGTCGTCGCGTTGGGAATGCAACCGCCAACCTTTTCACTTTTTGTTTTTCCTTCTCGGTGCGTCTCGCGGCGTCCGAGTAGCGACACGCAAGAAGCGTTAAACAAGTCGAGTGCGGGTTGCGCCAACTCCCTCAACGCAAACTTGCACGCGGAACAGAAAAAGAGAAAAAAAGCAAAGCAGCGTCTTACCGGTGTGCGCCAGGCAGATCACGGCGATGGCGACGAAGGGGACGCGGTACTTCCACACGGACGCCAGCGCCATGGTCGAGTATTCCTCTCTTCTTCCTCCTCTTTTTTCCCCCCCTCGGCGGTGAGCGGTCGTAATTCCTGTTGGCTTTTGCAGGACGTTGGTGGACTCAACTCGGTCAGTCGCTCACTCGCACCGGGAACACGCGCTCGCTGCGACCGGGCTGGCGCGCACTCGCGGTGTGTGCGTGCCTACGTTGCGCGCGCGCGTCCGCGTGCGTCTTGCGGTTGCGTAGGTCCACGCCCACTTTCTCTCCGCCGCCGGAGTGTCAACGCGCCAGGAGGGAGAGCGAGCGGGACCGGCTGACGGCTCGGGCCGGTTTGTCCTGGTGCTGACTTTTGATAACAACGCCAGGCAGAGGAAAGAGGAGGGGGTTGGTGTGGGGGGGGGGGGGGGGGGGGGGATAAATTAGGAATCAATGCGCCCCCACCGCCTACCCCTTTCCTCTCCACAACGTGATTGATCGCCCAATGATAATGCTAGAAGGGGCAAATGAGAAATTTATTGCTCATACGCATAAAGCGCGCGATGGGAGTGAAACAGATTATTGGCGCTTGAGGTTATTTGTCTTTATATGATGCGAATTAAAAGTGCACCGGACTTGGAAGAAGTCAACAGTGACGTCACGGTTCTGTCCCATATGGTCTCAGAGCCCATTAAAAGCTTCAGAACAAAGTGGTGGTCGGTAGTAAAAACAATATTTGTCTTTTTTTTGGACGTAGGTTATTTTTCTATCTCTAGTATGTTTTTTTAAAACTAATATTGTAGTTTGTAACGCGGTATTTTTCAAAGTTGTATCTTTGGCGCCCTCCACAGGCAACATTGAGGACAGCGTCTGCTCTCAGTTCCTTCAACTTGTCCGGTCACGGAATCCTCGATTTACGTCTCGGTTTGCGACGCAATCAGAACCATAATTCATGTTCTGAACCGTTTATCCCCACATAAATATAAAACAGTACTTTAATTGGCTCGTGTTGAGCACGAATGGGACAAACTGAAAGTCACACAGCCACCAGCATCGAGTTCAAAGCTCTGTTGACTTGGCCCACATCACACGATCACGTGAACAAGTAGAAACAAGAGCACCCTGTCTTACTGGTGGGGGGGGGGGGGGGGGGGGCAGGTCTGAATCCTGTACTTCTCGACATATTGCGCAGATGGCTTTCAACTTCATAAGGAAGACAAAGGGGAAAAAGTCGGCCTGTTTCGAGTGGCCCTCAATTAGCGTTGCAATTCATCTTTAGCTTGTGAGTTTTTTTCACATCAGCAAAAGCAACATCCGCCATCTCACCCCCCCCCCCTCCCCCACCGGCCCCAAATGTCCTCTCAGTGAGTGTTTGTTCCCTTTTTGACAGGGAGTCTTAGCCCGCCAACAGCGTCCCAGCAGCAGATTGGTCGTTGTCAGAGAGTAATGAGCGGCAAACACCTGCTTGTGCGCACTAAACTCCTCTTCCTTCATTCCCTGCCGTGCGACACTGCATTTGCGGCATACGCGCACAAAACAAAGCGAGCGTGACGGCGGCGAGCTTTGGCAGCCGCGGCCTCGCCGTTGCACGAGCCATCGCGTCTTCTCACGGGGCTCCATTTGGCAAAACGCTTTGGAAAGGGGGACTACTTAGCCAGGGGCCCAGCAAGCCTCGATGATGTCATCTCGCCAGTCAACCCTCGGAAACCTTTTTGGCGTTCCTCCTAGCCCGGCAGCAGTCCTTCTCAAACTAAAAGTACACACACACACAAAAAGCTAATAATACCATATTGGCCTGAATATAAGACGGTGTTTTTTGCATTGAAATAAGACTGGAAAAGTGGGGGTCGTCTTATATTCGGGGTCTACACATTATACCCATTCACGACGCTAGATGGCGCCAAAGATCATTGAAGCGAATGCTCAACTTGACTCCCCAGGCCAAAGCGAACACCTCACTAAGAATAAAAATAGAAATAGCGCTAGCACGAAGAAGAAAAATAAAAAATAGCGGTAAGAAAGAAAAGACAATAATAGAAGAGATAACAGAAAATGGAGAAACGTAGCGACAATCTGGAGAAAAGTAGGTCGAAGATCGGCCAGGTTAACCGGCAGCTGAGGAGACGTTACAGTGTCAACTTCAAGATGCTTTTTCTCTCAAATATTTAGTTATAATCATTTGTTTCAGATGTACTGTAATTATTTTCTGTATAAAAATTACTTTGGCGTTCAAAAAGTCTTTTTTCAAGCTTGAGTCTTGAAAAAGAGGGTGTCGTCTTATAATCAGGGCCGTTCTTATATTCGGGCCAATACGGTAATAATTTCCAAGAATCATCATCATGACGAACATTCAAACAACAAGAGGTTGAAACTGTAAACAGTAGAGTCTTTTCAACATTACTTTAAGCCACTGGAACATCATGCACAGTTTGGTGAGCAGCGAGTTTTTTCTTCAAGAATTAAGATCCACTGATTCCATCTGGTTATAAAACTTTACAGTAGTCAAGAACATTTTTTTTTATCCTATACATTAATGTATTCTATCCTGAAGCTTCATCCACCGGGCACCACAAAGGTGAAACGGTCATGAATCAGCACCGCATCGTAGCTGCAAGTTGTGCTGCGCCGCATAACTCCCTGCGAAAATAATGACGTTTATTTCTGCCGGTGCACAGTTGAAGCCTTTTGCACCCGCATAGCTGAATTCCACGGGTCGCTTCAGATATACAACTTCTTGAAGACTTTCTCCGCGCACCCCCACCTCCCGTCCCCTCAATAAGTCTGTGTAGTTTGAGTGGAGATACGTATATAGTGTGTAAAACATTCAGCGTTGCTCAGCGGGCGCTTGAATAATCAGTTTAATAACATTATCCCGGCGGTGCGTGGACACACGGGCCGTTATTGAAGTGTCACTGTTAAACTGCCACTTCGCCCTGTTTATTAACGGCGGCCTGCGGTCAGCCGCGCACAGATAATAAAAGTGCATAAAAGCCCAAATATAACTTCAGCCGACAAGCATGATGAAACGATCTGTACCGCGAACACGCTCACGTTCGTCAGCGCCGATGACGGCGAAGACTTCGTGGAAAATTAGAAAGGATGAACTTGTGGTCCATGACGATTATTTTTCGGGAGGAGGGGGAGAATTAGAACAAACCTCATTTACTTGAGCTGCCTTGCACGCCTAATAAATGGGCGCATTTTCAAGGATATCTGACTTTTCGACAAAGTGTTATTTGCACTGAGTATTTATGTGTGACTTTCGATTAGCTACACTTGCGCACACATCTAATGACATCCAATACGTGAGCCCGAGGAGCAATTCTGACTGTGCAAAAATAATGCTCACTTTTGAGTGACACGCTGCCAGGGCTATTAATTTTTGAAGTATGCCATGGTCTTTAACCATAGCACTAGTTAGTGGGCCGTGCAGTTAGTCAGTCATAGTAAGAATCAAGAAGTAGCCTAATGGATGAACACACAAACAAAAAACACACACACAACCACTGGTTAGTTAGATAGCTAATGAGATAATTAGCTAAAATCAGGAAGTAGGATGCTAACTAATGTATGAAAACGCAAACAAAAAAGTGGTGCTCCGCAAATAATACAACGACCGGTTAGTTAGATAGCTAACAAGATAATTAGCTAGAATCAGGAAGTAGGCTGCTAACTAATGGATGAAAACGCAAACTAAAAAAGTGGTGCTCCGCAAATAATACAACCACTGGTTAGTTAGATAGCTAAAAAGATAATTAGCTAGAATCAGGAAGTAGGCTGCTAACTAATGGATGAAAACGCAAACTAAAAACGCGGTGCTCCGCAAATAGGACAAAGACTGGTTAGTTAGATAGCTAACAAAATAACTAGCTAGAATCAGGGAGTTGCCTGCTATTTAACTAGCTAGCTACGAAGCTAGAACCAGGAAGGGACTGCTCACTAACAGATGGACAAAAAAATAAAAATAAATTGAAAAGTGGTACTCTGCGACTAGCACTACCATGATTTAATCAGTTAAGCTCGGTCCATCTGTTCTGTTTTGCTGACTGTCAGTTATTAAATATGTTTCCCCATTTAGGTGTTCCATTCTTAATGTTTTAAGTCATCCGTGAACCGGGTAGTAGCCAGATAACAAACACACTGACAAGAGACATACTCTGCATTTCAGTTATTGGCTTAACTTTTACACTTGGAAGAATAAAATGAGGTTACTTGGACTGAATTTATAAATTTCAATACCAAAAAGCAAAAATAAAATAATACTTGTCATAATAATAAATCAATACTTTCAAATGTGGTAGTGAGAGCAAATGCTATTTTTTTATAGCTCTTTATTGAACCCCGAAAGAGAGAAACACAGGAGCCCCCACCCCAGCAGGCCCCGCCTCTTAAAGGCACATGCACATAACCAATGCTGACACAACTCAACAGTATTTCTGAAGCACTTTAAAAGAACCACCGCTGTACACACAGTGCTGTACATGGAGCAAAAATAAATCATACAGCACAAAAAAATAAAACACTTAATGAATAACAAAGACAGCGGAAAGCACAAATATGGTCAAAATAAAAATCCCGTCTCACGCTGAGTCAAAAGTCAAAGAACAGAAATTAGTTTTAAGACAAGTTTTAAAGATGAGTGACCAGCAATGGAAACAATAAGTATTTCTTTTAATAAAGATTTTATGTTTGCAATTTGGTTTTTTTTGTGTTGGAATATATTAACAATGTGCATAAAAAAAGGGGGTCTTAAGACAAATAAAATTATTTTATGCTTGCAATTAGTTTTTTTGTGAAAAGGGGTGTGTTAATACATATAAAATGTGTTTAACCCTTTCAGGGACAGCGGTTACTGCAGTGGACAGCTTAACATGTTATCAGGTTACAAGGTGCATGAAAGGGTTCAAGAATGTCAGAGCGGTACAACTGTAAAAAAAAAAATCAATCTAAAAAGAATCTTATTTATATGGTCTCTATTGATCTTTTACAAATATTGAAATTAAAATAAAGCAAAATTCCCTTTCCTCCGAGTCCGAATGGTATTACACTTCGTGTTTATGCCTTCAAAAGTGCTTCGCCACATGTATGTGGACTCCCACTGATTGTACATTTATGCTGATTATTATTCATAATGCACTCTAATATGCGCGGGCTGCGGCTATGGGCGGCTCGTATAATTTTTTTTTCATGAAATCAACAAACCATAAGTGCAGAGGCCATACAAAAGCTGCTGGGAAAGTGTTAAATGCTGTCATGGGAACCACATGAAGACATCAGGCGCAAATCAACAAGCCTTGACATTAGCTTGCCATTGGAAACGCTGTCAAGAGTGAGATTTTCGAGTGCCTACAGCCCAGAAGCAGCTAACAATGTTAAAAGTGGATAGTTCATCACCTCCCATGCAACTGAATGAATCAGGAAAAGATTGCCCGCCTTTTGTCCTCGCGCAAGCTACCGCAAAGCAATCACTCATACTTTCTCAGATTTTTTTTTTTTTTTTTTTTTTTGCTAGGTACTTCTTTTGATTTCAGCCATCCATAGAGTCTCGCTCGCTCGGCCACTCATCATCGATAACCATCAGAGCGGTTCTTAAGTAGCCACCTGATATCATCCGTCACTCTCTGGCCGCGCACTCCATCTTCCCGGCCGCGGGCATCACACAGCGACAAGAGGCTGTTTGTCTCCGCAGCTGGAGTGGAGAGCTTCTTTGCTGTCCTTGTAGATGGGATTGGTCTGGGATCTGTCATCACTACGGAAGCCCCCCCACCCCAAAAAAAGTTTTTTTTAAAGACAGGTGGATGTCATGAGGAGGCTCCAAGTACTCCAGAGAACTTGCTAGGATACGCCGCCACTAACACAAAAATGAAGAACCCTGAAGAACATTTTTTATTTTTTAAATCCATGATTATCTGAGTGAACTCTGTTTGTAGCTGCTTTTAAATTATGTACTTTTAATTACTAGCATATTAAATGAAGCATATTGAGTTACTTTCTGTGTGAACTAGAATTCTTTTTTTTATATATTTTTTTTTTAAATCACCCCCAGGTACTGCCAAGGTGCTGGTCAAGGGCGACACAAAGTGAAATATTTCTTATTAAGGCCCCTGTATAATACACTCCAATAATTTGGCTTCATTTCTTTGTTAAATAATGACTGTTGTTTTGACAGTATTTAAAAGGTGTGACTTCCTGTGTCGAAAAAAAAGAACTATATATATATGTAATATATTGAAATATATTATTTTTAATATATTTATTAATTTATTATTATAGTTATATTTATTATATATTATTATATTTATTATAGAATATATTCATACATTTAAATATATTTATATATATATATATGTAATATATTGAAATATATTATTTATTAATACATTTAGTATTTTATTATTATATTTATTTTTATTATATATATTATTATATTTATTATATAATTTATTAATACATTTAAATATATTAATACGTTTTATTTTATATATATATATATAAAGTAGGAAAAAAATTACTAGATTAAATTTTAAAAAATCTAAATCATGAAAAACACAGTATTACTTGAATAAAGCATTATTTTGAAAAATAAAACAGACAATAGCTACAATATTTAAAAAAGCATTCCAAAAAAAAAGTCGCGGATAAGCTGGACCCTATCGTGGGTGACTTAACACCAAAGTACACCCCGGACTGATCGGCCAGCCAGTTGCACTTATTTGGAATGCGCACATACCGCCATCAAGTTGAATTTCCAACACCTCAGCTCCAAAACGGCATAAAAGTCTGAGAAATGTTCACGCTCATAACTGTCTTGGGATTAAGGTAACTGGAAAGGCTCATTAAGGGCGCTACTTTTTCTTGCGGCCCGTAAATATGCATGAGTCCGCCGATTTGCTATGAAAATGCAAATTCTTCCACACATGTGGAGAAGAGGTCAACGAGGCGAGCGGCGGAGGGGTCACGGTGCGCATTAACTCGCTGTCGCCGGGCAACTTTGACGTGACTTCCATTAATGTTTCGCTGCCGGGGTGCTTTTGACACTTCAAATAGTGGCAATGACTTAAAGCCGCTGTTAATAGGTCAGCGGCGGAGGGGTGTCGGGAGCGCATATGGGAGGGCGGGCCGGTACCTGCCGGGATGCACTTTTATATTCAGCGCGCACACAAAAGACGCAATAAGGGGAACAACAGCACACAAATCGGTGCACTCTTGCACAAAGGTTGCTTTCCTTCCAGCAGCGTAGTCCGCGCGTGTTTGAAACCTTTGAGAACAAAGGAGCAATTTTCCCAAGTCTCAATTTTTACGACAAAAATGTGTTACATTATGCAAAAAAAGTCACATTTACAAGACAAAAAAATTGCTCAGTTACGAAATTTAAATCACATTACGGGGATTAAAGTTGCAGAGTATCATTTTAACAACAAAGCCAATTTCATGAGGAAAAAAATATTGAGTGTTAACTTGTAATTTTATGAAAACAGTCATAATTTCTTGAGGATGTTTTTTTTTTTAATTTAAAATATGACTTCTCTTGATGGCACCAAAACAACTGGACTGACTTAACGTAACGTAGCGTCAGAAGATTCCCGTCAGGTATTGCGTGTCACTTACATGGGTCTGGTCTCGGCTCGCTTTTTCCTGCGGTAGATGCACACACTCAAGGCGGCCACGAGCAGCGAGAGGCTGCCGATCGCCACCAAGGACGTCATCAGCACCAGACGGCCCGTGTGGGTCTCGAACCAACTGGCGTCTTCTGCGGATCAGAGTCGTAAGGCGTCAAATCGGCGAAAACCGTTTCACCAATTGGCAGACTTTCTTTTCTTTTCTCATTTTATCAGTGCGATAACAATCTGGAGGGGTGTTTAACACCACATTTTTTTCCTGGCAGATTCCAGTAGTACTGATGCCCCAAATACTTTTTTTTTTAATTGAATTCAACACAATGACAAAAAATAGATTTTTTTTTTTAATGCAGATTCACTGATCGTGTCAAACTGCCGCAGTATAGCGCCAACTACTGCAGACGGGCGGAGGGAGTCAATGTCAGACCTTTTTTTTGGCCTAAAGCAGGGGTGTCCAAACTTTTTGCCAAGGGGGCCAGATTTTATGTGGTAAAATGTCGGGGGGCCGACCTTGGCTGACATTCTTTACATTGAACAACAATATTGTTCAACAAATTTTAGTAAGCCAGTCTGTTTCACATTTCCATTTTTATTTGAATTTCAACAATCTTAAGAATTTCTTTTGGTTCATTTGAAACAGGTATATCACATGCAACTGCTTATTCACTTGACTTTTTCTTAAACGGAAGTCTCCTGAGTGCAAATTGATTGATTTGAAACATAAAATGTATCACCATAGTCACAAAACCTTTGACTCGAACAACAGGGAAATGAACAAGCAATACACATATCCACAACTGCAAGGATCATTTGAAATATGACATATCAGTCAATATAAACACGGAGTGATGTCTTGTTAACTCGTGAGTGATGCCCTCTAGTGTCTAAATGCTATTACTCATTTAGTGAATGCTATTACTCATTTAGCCACTAGAGGGAAGCAGTACTCTATGAAACATCACTCACCAGTCTACGAGACCTCAGTCAATGCAACACGTGTTCCATTGCGCCCAACCTGCGGGCCAGACGGCACTGATTTTATGACAGGGGCCGAGGGCCGGATGAAATTCGACCGCGGGCCAGATTTGGCCCGCGGGCCGGACTTTGGACATGCTGGCCTAAAGTATCGATGGTTGGTATCGGCATCCTGCAGGAGCACCCGATACTTAAAAAAAAAGCCTCGATACTATCGATACTATCTCATTAAAATGACAAGTTTACTCGAAAATTATGAGGTTTTAAAGTTATATTGGGACGCATGTGCACAACTGCCAGCAGGAAAATTCGACCAAGGACAGATTTCTTTTTTATGAATTCACCTGGCGCTTTTCCAGCACAAGTAGCAAAATGTGACATTCCGGAGCCGTCCAAGGATGAAAAATCATTATCAGCATCCCCGAGAGATTTCCTGTTTAATTAGCAGAGGCGCTCCGGGGAGAAGCGAGTGGAGACACTTTGGCATAGTGGCGACCTGAGAGTCAATTGCCGCAGTCGTACGATCTCCCCCCCGTAATAAATAACGCACAGTGGCTTCATGACACTTTTAGTGCGTGAGAGAGAACGGCGTTTGAAAAGGGCCGGCGAATCTCAACGCTGCCGTCCTCTCACAGGTCATTGATAAAGATGATGGAGACAGATGAGGCGCCCTAATTGGATTAGTCGAGAATGTTGTCGTGAAATTAGCGCCGAAAACGAAGACAGTTTGCCTGCTGGGACAAAGACGAAGCGTGGGTCCGACGGGACGGTGGCCAACGCGACCGGCCGCATTTGCAATCGACGTGACTTGGATGACTTTCACGTTTCATTACGCTCGTCTGCGATCGAGCGCCTCGTCCCGGCGGAGGAAGCGGAAACGCAACGCTTGCAACGGAAAACGGATGGAAAATGTGTGCTGCTTCTTCTGGTGTGTGAGCCTTGGCCACCGGGGGGGGTCGTAAAATACATATGGAGTTGGCGAAGGCCACAGGATACTCGTGCGTAAGCCGCGGTAATTTCGGTCATTCTTTGCAGAGGATAAAGAACGCATGCCCGTGAGTATTGTTATATTATCTGTCTACGTGTGTTTGTTTGTATAGAAAACAGCAAGCATCAATGCTAACTGTTAACACGACAGCGGCGTTTTCCGTGGTAAGCTAGCAGGTTATTCCGCCGGCGGCATAGTATGCTTTCGCTTTCTAATTGTGTTTATTTATATTTAGTTGTGACGGTAAACATGAAGTGAGAGTGGCATGAAACGGCTCGATGACTCTCCTTGGAATGTACTGACATCAGTTTGCATTAAACCACTTTGACCTTTGCGTTCACTCGTGACCCCTCACGGGACGCTCATGGACAAATCTCCGCAGTTTGTCTCACCGGGCAGAACGACGAGGCTTATGTTGCGCATTTTGCTGAGCGAGGCGCTGGGGTGTTCGACCACGCACGTGTACACGCCACTGTCCGCGGGGCTCACTTTCCTCAGCGTCATCACCGGCGAGGGCAGGATCCAGTCGTTGCCCTGAAGGGAATAGGAACGGAAAGGTCAAGTCGTGCCGGAGTTTGACCGAGAGTGTGCTAGCTTAATGCTAACGTACAACGGGCAAAGCCATACAAGGGCCAATGGAAATTCGCAGAGATTTTCCGCTATTTTTAAAACTTCAAGCAACTGCTGCTTGATCTCAACACCCCCCCCCCCCACACACACACACACACACACACAAGGAGCAGCACACACTTGCTCCTCTGTGGGAACATCAACAATTAATAACGGCAAAACGTGCTAAAGGCCCGTAAACTTTACAAACCCCCCAAAAATAACTACCTCGACGTCGACTTAGAAGGGGTGTGACGCCGTGAAACGATGGAAACGGTGGGAAAAACTGTGCCCGCCTTGCCGCGAGTCAATAACGTAGATAAGGCCGCCGTCTGCGGGAGAGCGATGCAGCAGCAGCAGCAGCATCAACAACGACGCACGCCCGCGCGATACAAGGCCGTAATGAGATGGCAAGGGAGCAAGGGATGAATCCTGACACGGAAATAGCTTCACTATTACTAGACGGCGCTCCAAAACAAATCAGCGGCCAAACAATTGTGGTGGTGGCGCTAAGGAGCAACACAACAACCCCCGCAAAAAAAAAAAAAAAAAAGACATGACACAATGCAAATGGTTTGGCTCCTGGGAGCTGCCACGTCTGCCAAGAAAGAGACCATTTCAATTGGAAGGCATCAGAATTAAGAGGATTGCACCCAACCCCAAAAAAGAAACAAACAAACACGCCAGGTTTGGCCAAAGTAGCATTTTGTATGCAAATCTGGAGGCTGGCAAAGCCGCCCCCCCCCCCCCGCCCCCCCCCCTCAATTGTGTCCGTGTCTCGCTGTCATTACCGCCGGGCTGTTGTTGCGCCCACGCTTTGCTGTCTGTCAAAACGGGATGGGATGCCGCCTCCCCGACGCATACGGGAACACGGCCGAACACCCGCCCCCGTGGCTTGGGTGACCACCCCCCCCTCGGGTTCATCGCCGCAGAGCTGTCAGTCACGCTGACAGGCGAGCAAGGACGCCGGGAGGTGCGGAACACCTTCAAGGAAGCACAGCCGTCACGCGTCAGCGTCGTAAATGACGGCGCCATTTGAAAGCACAAGAGCAGCCGACAGAGGGGCGACCCGTTCGCAAGCTCGCGGACTCTTTCGGGGCCAACGACATTTTTCATGTTCTTTTAAGAATCCAGGTATTCGATTGCAGATACAGCTTAATAGTTTTTTTTTAATGACATGGTCGCGTAAACAATGAGTGAATAATGGAATAATTTTACTATGCTAAATATTTGGTTTAAGAAGAAATATTGCATTCATTCATTCATTCATCTTCCGAGCCGCTTGATCCTCACTAGGGTCGCGGGGGGTGCTGGAGCCTATCCCAGCTGTTTTCGGGCAGTAGGCGGGGTACACCCTGAATCGGTTGCCAGCCAATCGCAGGGCACACAGAAACGAACAACCATTCGCACTCACACCTAGGGACAATTTAGAGTGTTCAATCAGCCTGCCACGCATGTTTTTGGAATGTGGGAGGAAACCGGAGCACCCGGAGAAAACCCACGCAGGCCCAGGGAGAACGTGCAAACTTCACACAGGGAGGCCGGAGCTGGAATCGAACCCGGTACCTCTGCAGTGTGAAGCCGACGTGCTAACCACTGGACTACCGGGCCGCCCGGAATAATTTTACTATGCTAAATATTTGGTTTAAGATATTTTTTATTTTCATCCATTTTCCATTTTGAGTTCTTATCCCTTCGGTTATAAAATATCGTCGTTCTTCGGAAGGATTCTACAGTTGCTTGAGTATTTTTGGATGCTACTTTAACATTATGCAGTTGGAACGCTGCTGTTGAATAAACGAAAAAAAAAAATGAATCGTTTCCTCGTTTCATTTCAAATTTCAGCCTTTCAACTAAAGTATTACGCTAACTTGTTTGTTATCCATTTATTTGATCTTTTATTTGATGAAAAAGTTATGAGAAGAACTTCTCAAATCTTTTCCAGCACGTGTATAGAGTCTCGTGTCGAAAAGTGCCGCTCCGCATTCACGCCGTAAGTATAGCACGGTGAAGACTTGAATGATGATCTCGACGCCGCCTTGACTTTTGACCCTCTTCCCCGGCGCTTCGCAATCAATACCGCTATTGATTCGACATTTTCTATTGTCTGCCTTGGCCTCTGACATTGACTTTGAAGCTGGCGTGCATCTGCCAATTCATCAAATTTTGCCAGCTTGGCACATTCACTCTCACGCTGTGTCACATTCGTTTCCCTCGAGCGGCAGCTCCTGCGCAGCGCTTGAATAATTCAAGGTTTTCTTTTGCCCGAGAGTCAAAAGAAAGTGTCATTGCAAATCTAAAAGCATTCTTGCTTTGAGATCGACCTCGTTAGAGCCTGATCCCTTCGTTAAATAGGCGCGCCTCACTTGGCATCAGCCGAGCCCGATGACGGCAAAAAGAAACGGTTTGACAGTGGAGGACGGAGCAAGACAAAACCATGACATTGCACATATAGCCACCAGGGGGTGCTCAAGCACGTGCCCTTTTGCCCTGAAGGAAAAAAAAGGACTTTTTTCAAGTAAGAAAAAGGAAAAAAAAGGACTTTTTTTTTCCTTCAGGGCAAAAGGGCACGTGCTTGAACACCCCCTAGTGGCTATGAAGGAAAAAATGCTCTTTTTTCCCCTTCTAATTCAACATTTCAACAAATATGATTGATTTCTTAATTCCACTCTGTAATGAATAAGCAGTTGTTCTATTTTTCATTTGCGTTATTTTTGGTGATAGATTAAGATTTTTAAATAATTTATCTTGTTTGATTTTTTTTTTCTAACATCAAAACCTGCTGCTTGAACTGGCGGAAAGGAGGGGGGGAGCACCTAGCACCTGCATGACCAGAACAAATTTCAAAAAAAGTTCATGAGAAAAAAAAAACCTGCAAGGTTCAAGGCTCACCTCCTTGTACCAACGATAGTCGGGCTCTTCCGAACAGCTGGCCGAGCACTTGAGCGTCACGTCGTCTCCTTTCTGTACACGAATCTCCTGTGACAGACCCAGGAAGCTGCTGTAGCCCTCTCTGGAAAGATACACCTGTCCCAAGTCTACAATCGAGCATATTTTCATGAGATAAAATAGCAGACCAGAATTTTGTACTTTATAAAAACATACAATTGAATATGTTACTTTGAAGGGTTAAAGCACAGCAACGTTGATGGGAATTAGCGCGGGCATTAAGATAGTGGACTGAAATAAATTTTTAAATAATTTTTTTTAAAAAGAGTTACGCTTTTTGTATGTTTCGTTGGGCAGTAAACGTCACCAACTTGGACAACTTAAACAACTGGAAGCGTCTCTTTTGATGAATTGTTCACCATTTGCCAAACCGCCGCTTTGTGGTGCAATCACTTGAGTCTTGCATTTTAAGTCAAAGCAAAAAAATAATAAAATCTTCTGAACTGGCGGATTGGATCTGGTACACCACAGAAACGGGCGGTTTCTTTTTTTTTTTTTGACAATCTGCACGGCTACCATTTTCAATCAATTGCGGTGTCGCATCTTTGCTTGTGCGAGACACATTGAGTTGCCTTGTGGATGAAATGTGCCTTTTTTTTCCAGTTCATCAAAGCAATTTTAATATCACACACATACTCCCCAAGAAAATATCAAATGCAGTTTCTAAATGCCAATTTAATTTCTTAAGGCAGGAAAAAAAAATCCTAAACTGCCTGTCCCTATGTTAAAAAGTATTTGCCCCCCTACATGCCTTTGTTAAATCACAACATAACTCTGAATGGCTAAAAATAAATAAAAATACGGTTTGGGAATGGCCAAGTAAAAGTCTGCATTTGGAAGGGCAGTTCAAGCCAGCATTTAGAAAAAAACATTTTGTATTTCCTTGGGTTGTCTCTGTGATATGAGAATTGGTTTGATGAAGTGAAACCTTTGTGTGTGAACAATACGCAAAGCACACAGAAATCAGGAAGGGGCCAAATAATTTTTCAAGGCACTGCAGGTTACATTTAACAACTAGAAGGGATCCCTAGACCTAAACTTTTTTTTTTTTCGGTGCCGTATTTCGAGAATGATAAACTCAAGTAAGAAAGCCTCAATGTGGAGTCATCAATAATGATAGCGCAGTAATGGACCTATTGAGAAGAAGTATTGTGAATAATGGCTCTTTTTTTTTCTTTCAGCTCAATAGAAGTCCTTCGTCCTCACTGTCCTCTCGCTGCTGTCTAATCTCAACTTCTTATTGATCTCCTTCCCCCCCACCCGTGAGGCCGAGAAGGCTATCGCACAGTGTCGGCGGTCGATTGGACGCCGCATAGGAGATAGAGGACGCCGATAGTCCGAGCGGCCGTGCAATGGATGCTGTGGAAAGCAAAGCGCACTGATAAATTCCGGCTCCCGCTGAGGAGCCCAAGAGTTTAAATCTGCAAAACAAAGGAGCGACAATCGTGCCGCTGTCTGTCGGTGCAGTGCAAGGATATTTCTTTGGTTATTAACTATGAATGTGTTCCCTGTGTCCCTCGCTCAGCAGAGAGCCACATGACTGCAAGTGATAGTGATGATCGCAAGACCGAAATAAATACATTTCAAATGACGCTGCAATATAATGTATGACATCAATTAGGCAAAAACTAATGACAATTTCACTCTAATTATACTAAGATGCCGTTTCAATTCGTTTCCAATTCCAACTGCGATAGGCTCTGGTAACTATGCATGGGAATTTCCATTTGAAAACTCAAGATGCAGCAGCAGCACTCACAGTTCACTTTTAAGGACAGCGTCTTGGAGACGTTGTTCGGCGCGCTCAATGCGCCGTCATCCGACACGCAACGAAAGAGCCCCTCAAAAAACGAGGCAACGTGGGAAACATGCAACACCATCTTGTCATCCACTTGCTCCACATTCATATTGTAGAAGCACCAAGAGGCCGGCCACACCGAGTGCCACATTTGGAGCATCTGCGCAGATAACAGATGAGAAAAACATGAAATAAAACAAAATTCAATGATAGTAAACGAGAGCTATACGGACACAGTGTCCTCTTGTAGGGCAAAGCTGTAAAGTGAATCAGAAATAAAACCAGCAAGTAATAAAAAGCCAACTAAAAAGGTTCGTAATAGGGGTTTTCAAGATTCAAGTCGTCATCTTTTATTTGCTTTGACTTGTGAGTGCAGATTTGAGACAGTCCTAGCACTGTATTAGTGGCAGAAAACTCAATTCACATTACATCACCACAAGCACAAGTTCGCAATTTCCAACAAAAGATTTTTCAAGTGGTGCAATGCCATTCCGAATTTAAATTTAGCGTCAATTTTAAAATACAATAAAGACAATTAATCCTCGTGTGTACCTTTAAACGGAAAACGATGTTCTTTTTAGAATGCCCCGCTAGCTTTAACATGAACGGAAAATGCCACTGACATGCTATTGTTAGCATTGATATTCGCGATTTTAGAACCATTTTATTAATAAATATATGAACATAAGCTGTTCAAAAACATGTAGACGGACAATATGAAAATAAGCCCATGCGAATATTCGTTAACCTCGGCGAAAATTAAGCATTAACATTATAGCAACATTCTGAGTACAGTAGGAGAAGATGTCTACTCTTCTTTGTTTACCTTTGTAATGCTGTAACATACAATACTACCTCCTGCTGGCCAAAGTGGGAGCAACACACTGAATTAGATTCAGCATTTAATCATGATTTACAGTACAGTACATTCCATTTAATGAAGTTGTTCCTTTACGCATTTATAAAGTACAATCTGATAGAGGTGATGTTTTTCCATATTAAAGAAATATTTATATGTTGGGGCAGGAAAAGATGAATGGCATTTTCATTCCTTTCGATGTGGAAAGATGATTTGAGATTTGAGCATGGTCACAAAACAAATTCAAGTCACATCTCAAGGCAGCACTTTTGCTTGACAAGGAGGCCCGAGGAGCACTTCAAACAGCATGTGGCCCAAACTGCTCACCTGGGAGAAGCTTTCAAATCTTACATGACTGATGTTGTACTCATTTTGTGAGTACAGGCACTCCAGCGTCACACTTTCACCTTCCATAACGCTCTGGTTTGGGCCTCGAATAAGCAAGTCACCTGGATACAAAGAAAAAACAAAGGATTCTGAAATTCCACAATATTTTCCATGTCAACGACTGCACCTGAGGGGGGGGGGGGGATTCTAATGGTGACGTAGCAAAACAGTTTCTTCACAACTAGGCCTTGTTGCAAAATATATCTTGCGTAGCCATAACGCTATGTTTTACTGTACTTAAAAACAAAGCTGGATTTTCACCTGACGTGGGGGAACATTAATTTCTTAGTACTTGTTTAACAAGAAAATATTCAAATAGAAGAATTACTTAAAATTTTGAAGAACAAATCAATAATTACCATCCACTAGGGAGGCCATTCCAAGGCAAAAAGCGACAAAGAATAAATCCATTGCTTTAAATCCAATTCACCGATTGTTTGCAAATACGTGTACCACATAAATTGGCCTGGTTGTTATTTGAAAACAAAACTATCTAGCTCGTGTTTACAGAAAGCCGGAGCGGGTGTGGCTTACCAATGTGGGCTGACCAGTCAAACCCGTTTCAACTCTTGGCTCATACCGGTTATTTTATACAGTCACCTCATATGTTTACTTGGCGTGACATGTAAGCGTTCCACCTGGAACTTTGTACTTGCACTTTTATTTTTGTGCGAGTTTGCTGGATACTTGAAACGTCCTGACGCTATGCAGCTTTCGGTCCTCGTCAAAGCTATTTGAGCTTTGAATCACCTGGCAAGTAACCAATGGCAAACGCTTTGTTACTGCATTTAACCACATTTGTAAAGTTCACCCAACCATCCATTTTATATCTGCTTATCCAGGGTCGGGCTAAGGGGGGGGCAATAGCTTTAGGAGGGTAGCCCAGACTTGCTTCTCCTCAGTCACTTGTTCCAGGAAGATTCCAAGGCGGTCCCAGGCCAGTTGGGAAACATAGTCTCTGCAAACAAACAATCCAAACGAAACCTCAAGGCGTCCTGTAAACTAGAAATGCATTTGATGATTCATCACAAAACAAAAGCAGCACTTTCTGGGTAACATGAGCAACTAACACGGCCGAGATATTGTTGTACATCACACCATCTGCAGTCAGTCATGCATTCAATAAACTGCACACATATACAAATTTTGCCCAAAACACACCCTCATAATGGGCGGCCCGGTAGTCCAGTGGTTAGCATGTCGGCTTCACAGTGCAGAGGTTCAATTCCAGCTCCGGCCTCCCTGTGTGGAGTTTGCATGTTCTACCCGGGCCTGCGTGGGTTTTCTCCGGGTGCTCCGGTTTCCTCCCACATTCCAAAAACATGCGTGGCAGGCTGATTGAACACTCCAAACTGTCCCTAGGTGTGAGTGCTAATTGTTGTTCATTTCTGTGTGCCCTGCGATTGGCTGGCAACCGATTCAGGGTGTCCACCACCTACTGCCCGAAGACAGCTGGGATAGGCTCCAGCACCACCTGCGACCCTAGTGAGGATCAAGCGGCTCGGAAGATGCCACCCTCATAATATAAGCAGAAACACATTAAAGTGAAAATCAGTGTTTAGATTTAGAATTGTGAAGGATTCAAACATTTTTGAGGCGAAATGACATTAGCCATTCGTGATAATTGTTCTCTGTGAGATTGGCTGTTCATTCGCGAATCAGTGAAAGTGATAGAAGCAAACTATAAAATAAAAAAAAAACAGTTTCCTGGAAGCCAGACTAAAGCCTATTTTTTATGAACGCCTTAGCCTACGACTTTACAATATCGAAGTCATGATTGTAGTACATTTCCAGGTAAGTATTATTTATGTGTTACTTGTTGTCAAACGTGGGAGACCCATCAATCGCTGATCAATTGATGGCCGGAATGCATCAACTGTTCAAACTGCCGATTAATTGTACTTACTTGTAATGACGCAAAATGTCCAACATGGAGCGCAAGAGGGAAGCGAGATTCATACCGGAAGTAGACGCCTGAAACCGGATGTAGTGCGGTTCAAAAAAACAACCATCTCGCTCTCTTTTTTTTTTGCTCGTGACTTCGGAGTGGCGCCGAGACGTGTGTCTTCAAGTGTGTATTTATCTCCCAATCTTCCCGTTATAGCGGAACCTAAACATGGACAGAAGATCTCTGCGTAGTTGGTAAGAGGATTAATTGGACGAGCTGCTTGAAACCGTGTTGAAAAGGCACCGAAGCTAACGTTAGCTTCGTCTGCTACGGTCAAAGCTATACGGCTGCTATTGTTTTTAGCATAACACGCCGTCACTTTTGCGCGTTCATCGCAAAACCTTAATTTGAAATCATTTTTTAGTTAGTTTTTTTTTTTACAATTGCCTTTAAGGCTATTGTTGCGTGGGACGCTGTACCTGCTTTGTTGCGACGAGTCGTGCAAACATATTGCAATAACTGAAGAATGACATTTCGGTACAAAATGCGTTTGGATGCTTGAAGAGCGTTGGAATTATTGATGAAATGTGGACCGTGATACTTGGAATGGCTTGTAAAGGTCAATAAGTTTTGAAGGAGGGGCAATAAATAATAAATTAATGTCCGACTGAATTTGGTAACTTTCAGTCAAGAAGCATGGAAGCTGGAATATAATCACAGGACTATTTTAAATAGTGAATGACGTGAATCACTCGAGAAATGTCGAAAAGAACCGCAAGCGTCCCTAATATTGTGAAGCTGACACACTTTTCCCCTTGCATTGTGCAGATATATGGACGTGGTTCCACTTTGCACATAATCCAATCCGTCGTCTTCGCTCTGAAAGTGACCCGGCACTCAAACGTTGCACATCCTGCCAATCGTCTCGAGGGTGCTGGTATGGCCAACAGCACCGCGACGGCAGTAAAGGTTATGGGAGCACCCGGTCCTGCGGGCAGAAGCAGCCCCGAAGGATCTCAGGTGGGTTGATGCAAGCACGGGCACACTCTTCCGCGTCGAATGACTAAAGTTGACGGAATTGGACAGAAAAAAAAATGAACTACATTTGATGACACCATTGAGCCTCGCATACGCGATCAAATGCATAAGCAGGAAGTAACATTTGCAGGCACAACGCATATGCCGATTATTTTTTGTTGTGGTGCTATGAAACAAAGATGACAGTTGTCATAAAAAAAATAAAAGTCAGTTTGGTTGTTTTATTCCGAATCAGCATATTAAATGTCCCTAAAATAACATCTACGCTTGCATTCCCTCATGCCGCTTTTATACGACTGAAAGGGATTAAAACAAAAAAGCATTGTCTTCATAATTTTTGTCATGATCAATTTCAGGTGCTGAGCAAGAAGAAGCTTCAAGACCTGGTGAGAGAAATCGACCCCAACGAGCAGCTGGACGAGGACGTCGAGGAGGTCCGTGCCTGTCTTGTCTTGACGCTTCCCCATGCTGTACCCCCCCTCCCCCCATCAAGCGCCATATAAAGTGTAATCCGGAAACGCGTCTCTGCAGATGCTGCTGCAGATCGCCGACGACTTCATTGAGAGCGTGGTGACGGCCGCTTGTCAGCTGGCACGCCATCGCAAATCCAACAGCTTGGAGGTCAAAGACGTCCAGTTGCATCTCGGTGAGCTTTTCTTCAACAATACAAGGACTTTTTTTTAAAATCAGCATTTGGTTAAATTGTAAATTGCTATTGTTTTTTTTTGGGGGGGGGGTGTTTGTCAGAACGTCAATGGAACATGTGGATCCCAGGTTACGGGTCGGATGAGATCCGGCCCTTTAAGAAGGCTTGCACCACAGAGGCTCACAAACAGGTTACCCACATAAGTCATAGTCCTTCCTGTTTATTATCCTTATTGTAGCAAAGCTCATTATTGTTTTTGTTTTTATTCTAGAGGATGGCCCTGATCCGCAAGACGACCAAAAAGTAGCCTCCATCATTCTTGTCGAGCCCCGCCACCTTGTATTTCTTTTTTTTTTTTGAGAGAGAGGGTTGTCCTCAAAAAAAAAATAATGAGTTGGTGAAAGGACATTTGTTGACATTAATATTTCATTGTCATGTCTTCCTAATTTTGGAGTATATTATCATCACGTACTAGTGTACTAATTTGGTTTTGTTTTTCCTCCTGTTTTGTGTACACATTCAGCTGTTTATGTCAATAAATATAGTCACCTATTTGGATTGTGACAACTGCTGTTTCATTATAAATGGGGAACGTTTGTGAGATATATTTGACAAACGTTTTCCTGTGTAATTTGGTCATCTTGGTGCAGGTCCAGGTCCAACTCGTTAAGACACAAAAAATATGTACTGGGACTTTTTCCACAGGGATAACCATCAAACAAGGTCAAGAATAATTTTGCAACCCTCAACATCAAGTCATACCTAAACTTAAAGTGCAGGATTTTCCAGATCCTTATTTATTTTGTCAATATACCTTCAAAGGATCATCTAAACTTGTAAAGACAAACGCGGTTGCATTTTTTTTTAAATTACTGGTAACTGAACTGAAGTCAAAAACATTTATACCAAACCAACACGATGTTCTGTCTCAGAGGTCAGGATGATGACTATATGTCATTGTACACCGAAATGACAATAAAATGACAAAAATAGTGGCCCGGTAGTCCAGTGGTTAGCACGTCGGCTTCACAGTGCAGAGGTGCAGAGGGTTCGATTCCAGCTGCGGCCTCCCTGTGTGGAGTTTGCATGTTCTCCCCGGGCCTGCGTGGGTTTTCTCCGGGTGCTCCGGTTTCCTCCCACATTCCAAAAATATGCATGGCAGGCTGATTGAACACTCTAAATTGTCCCTAGGTGTGAGTGTGAGTGCGAATGGTTGTTCGTTTCTGTGTGCCCTGTGATTGGCTGGCAACCGATTCAGGGTGTCCCCCGCCTACTGCCCGGAGACGGCTGGGATGGGCTCCAGCACCCCCCGCGACCCTAGTGAGGATCAAGCGGCCCGGAAGATGAATGAATGAATGACAAAAATAAGGCACACATTGATTCAGTAGACCTTTTACTCAAGAGTGCTCATGCAATGTTAAAAAAAAAAACACCTTCAACATTCACAAATCAGCACAACAAGAGGCCTATTTCAAGGTCATCAAATTTCCAGCACACAAATGTGAATTTCTTTGAAGACGCCCAACTTGGCGGTCATCTAAATGAGCAGACTAGAAAGCCTCACAGCACAAGTAAAAATACTTGACTAATGTACATCACAGGACTTAATCCATGGTCCGAATGACTTTTCGGGCTGTCGAGTGCCATTTAATAACTTTGCTCGCCCTTTAGTTACACCGGAGGCTCATTCGTCACGGCGAGCGTGACACTAATTGCCTTGATGACTTCGCGACACTGCTCGGCGACGACATCCAAAAGCGCCCCGCGGCGTTCTTCGAGTAACTGTCAACGTTGGCCGGGTGAAAATAAATTTGCTCACTCTCCTCCTCCTCGAATGCTGAGCAATTTGTGCAGATGCGGCAGAAGCTGGGACATAGAAGCAAAAAAAAAAACACTTCAACAGCACATTTTTTTTAACGTTTCTTATTGTGAAGCACGGGCGGCCCGGTAGTCCAGTGGTCAGCACGTCGGCTTCACAGTGCAGAGGTATCTGGTTCGATTCCAGCTGCGGCCTCCCTGTGTGGAGTTTGCATGTTCTCCCCGGGCCTGCGTGGGTTTTCTGCGGGTGCTTTGGCTTCCTCCCACATTCCAAAAACATGCGTGGCAGGCTGATTGAACACTCTAAATTGTCCCTAGGTGTGAGTGTGAGTGCGAATGGTTGTTCGTTTCTGTGTGCCCTGCGATTGGCTGGCAACCGATTCAGGGTGTCCCCCGCCTACTGCCCGGAGACGGCTGGGATAGGCTCCAGCACCCCCCACGACCCTAGTGAGGATGAAGCGGCTCGGAAGATGAATGAATGAATGAATATTGTGAACCACGATGGTTTTAGTTTCATGATTTTTTTTTCCTGTTTGGTATGTGGTCGAATCGAATACTTTTAAGCGGTTTTAGAACTCAAGTTCGTTAATTAGGTAAAAATATATATATATTTACATTTTAAGCTCCTTACAGACATCGTTTTCCAACAATCACTCAAAGCACACGTCTGTCGTAGTACTGAAGAATGATCTAAGGGAGCCAGCACAGTGTCACAGATTTACAGTAATACACGAGGCAACCTTTTTTTTATGGTTACGATTCGAAAAATGACAACACACCCCATGAAAATCTCATCCCATTCATCCTATTGGGGTGCCATTCTGCGAGCCTAGGCCGGGCTCGGAGTCAAAAACGGGGACGCTGGTGCTACGTGCAGGTAGGTCGCGTCGAGCCGCATTAAACGCATTTTCTCTAACCTCGAAATTGAACCTCAACCAGTCACTAAGCGGATTCTCAACCCCTTCGCCTTCTATGGACAGACCATAAACCAGGCATGTCCAAAGTCCGGCCCGCGGGCCAAATCCGGCCCGCGGTCGAATTTCATCCGGCCCTCGTCCCCCGTCATAAAATCAGTGCCGTCTGGCCCGCAGGTTGGGCGTAATGGAACACGTGTTGCATTGACTGAGGTCTCGTAGACTGGTGAGTGATGTTTCATAGAGAACTGCTTCCCTCTAGTGGCTAAATGAGTAATAGCATTCACTAAATGAGTAATAGCATTTAGACACTAGAGGGCATCACTCACGAGTTAACAAGACATCACTCCGTGTTTATATTGACTGATATGTCATATTTCAAATTCGTGTTTCAAATGAACCAAAACAAATTCGTAAGATTGTTGAACTTAAAATAAAAATGGAAACGTGAAACAGACTGGCTTACTAAAATTTGTTGAACAATATTGTTGTTCAATGTAAAGAATGTCAGCCAAGGTCGGCCCCCCGACATTTTACCACATAAAATCTGGCCCCCTTGGCAAAAAGTTTGGACACCCCTGCCATAAACCTAAATACGAAAATGGCTGTTTCAACTACTACTAACTTCTAACCACATTGAGGCCAATCCCGATCTGCGGGCCGCAATCACGTTCATGTCGCCCGCCAATTACAACAAGTTCGTCCAGAGAAACGCTGAGTTGCACCTTTCATGTTTATTTTAATATGTTTCTGCGTCAGTCTATCAAAAAATTGTTTGAAGTGTAAGCGGTCGATGGTGTAAACAAAGTTGGGGGACCTTGGCTTGAACCACTCTAGTCACAGCATTTCTTTTTGTTCTTTCGGGCCAGGCTGCTCCTGCGTCCCTGCAGAGCGAGCGGCGCAGCGCACTTGACTCCATCCCAGCCCTCGTGCAGATCCACCTCCCCGCTCGCCAGTCCCTTGTAAATCCGGCGGGCCAGCAGCTCGAAGGTCTCCTTGACGTTGTGGCCCGTCTTGGCCGAGGCCTCCACGTAGGGTATGCCCATGACGGCGGCCAGCTTCTCGGCCTCGTCGCGGCTCACCGCCCGCTTGGCTTGGCCGTCACAATCGCTCTTGTGGCCCGCCAGGACAAACAGGACCCGGTGGGGCAGCACATGCTCGCACACCTCGGCGTGCCAGTCCCGGATGTGCTCGAAGGACGCGCGGTTGGTCAGGTCAAAGACCAGAAGGCCTCCCACTGAGTTGCGGTAGTAGGAGCGCGTCACCGACCTGAAAGAGTCCCGACGTCGGGCGTGTTACGAATGTTCTTACTCAAAAAAAACAATCAGGGTTGGAGGTATGTTCTCCAAAGCGGCCATTTCACAGTGGAGAAGTACTTTTCCAGGTCGAGACGCTAGCGCGCGACGACGAGCACGCCACATTAAATGGGAATTAAAGTATAGCAATTGATTCGGCATGATTAAAGTCGGCCATAACCACTCCCACATCGGCGCAGACCTTCCTCTCTCCGTTTTGCCGGCTCGCACACAACTACAAATAACCTGGCAGCAAATCACCTAATTTGTTTCGTGATTGTTCGTTAAATGTGTTGTTATGTTATGTGTTGTGTTTATTATTTTACTTTATGTTAACTGTTGGCGGCCCGGTAGTCCAGTGGTTAGCACTTCGGCTTCACAGTGCAGAGGTACCGGGTTCGATTCCAGCTCCGGCCTCCCTGTGTGGAGTTTGCATGTTCTCCCCGGGCCTGCGTGGGTTTTCTCCGGGTGCTCCGGTTTCCTCCCACATTCCAAAAACATGCATGGCAGGCTGATTGAACACTCTAAATTGTCCCTAGGTGTGAGTGTGAGCGTGGATGGTTGTTCGTCTATGTGTGCCCTGCGATTGGCTGGCAACCGATTCAGGGTGTCCACCGCCTACTGCCCGGAGACGGCTGGGATGGGCTCCAGCACCCCCGCGACCCTAGTGAGGATCAAGCGGTACAGAAGATGAATGAATGAATGAATGTTTTATGTTCAATAAACAAACAAACAAACAAACAAACTCATTAACCAAAAAATGTGGAGGGTCTTGCATTGCAAATCAAATCATCAACAATCTCAACATAAAACAGAAGTAGAAGAATAGCAACGATTGTGCTTTGTATGTAGCGATGGCTGTTTGAAAGTGCTCTATAAATACTGTTGACTTGACTTGACAAGCATTTTAATCTAGGGAATTTCTTTTCCGATTCTATGTACGACATAAAACATTCAAATGTGAGCGGGCCTTCTTGTCACGACATATTCGAACGTGCGTCTGGATCGTCACAATAACCGACGTTCTTCTAGCCTGGAGCGTACTGCACTTCAAAGTCAAAAGTCTTTCGAGCTCACCTGAAGCGCTCCTGACCGGCAGTGTCCCAGAACTGCAACTTGATCCGGACGCCGGGTTCCACCTCCATAAAGTGAACGTAGAAGTCCACCCCAACCGTCTCATCGATGGCCTCGAGAAACTGGTCCTCCGTGAAGCGTTTGAGCAGCGACGACTTGCCCACCGTCGAGTCGCCCAACATGATGATGCGGAACTGGTACTGCCACAGGCTGGGGTCCATACTCGCAAGACGGGCGAGGTGGGGAAGTCAAAGCCTATTTAATTAACCACCATATTTCAGGACAACTTGTGGCTTGCATTTCATTTTCCAGCCGACACGGACGCGTTTACTTCCATGAAGGGTTTGGCCAAGTTGCTTACATTTGCTTGTTCACACACGAGAACGGCGTTGAAGGCGTGGCGTGACGTCACTACTGGGCGTGGCGCACACGTGGGAAGTTTGTGTTCACTCCGGGGCCACTTTCATTCGGTACAGATTCGCGATGTTTTTGCGGTATGCAGTTTTTAAAAAACGCAAACACAACGACAGCACTGAGCAACTGATTTATTTTCAAGTCGCCCTGACAAATTCGTTTTTTTTGGGAAAGAGCATTTTAAATAAAGTTAAATACTGAGGTCGGGTTTGGCCAAGTGGCTTACATTTGCTTGTTCACACACGAGAACGGCGTTGAAGGCGTGGCGTGACGTCACAACTGGGCGTGGCGCACACGTGGGAAGTTTGTGTTCACTCCCGGGCCACTTTCATTCGGTACAGATTCGCGATGTTTTTATGGTATGCAGTTTTTAAAAAACGCAAACACAACGACAGCACCGAGCAACTAATTTATTTTCAAGTCGCCCTGACAAATTCGTTTTTTTTTTGAAAGAGCATTTTAAATAAAGTTAAATGCCGAGGACATCCCGCAACCATGGTGTGGATAAACTAAAATGGATGAAAAGGAGAAGCTAGTGAGTAAACATTGATGACTTTTAATCTCAACAGGGTCATCCTATCCCTTGTGGGGAAAAAAAACAGCCCCAAAAGAGGAAGTTGACAATGCGAAGTCTTTCTGGGAAAGCTGTTACAGAAATGCACGGTACAAAAAGATTGCTGTACAGTATATCAAAGTACCATCTTAAAAAAAATCAAAATGGCCCGTACATTTTTGTTCCAAATGTTAGTGTTGTTTCAGTAATACATACAGGTTTACGACAGGATTCTGTTTTTCTTCAGTTGGAACTGGGGCCTTAACGTGGAAGGAGCTGCAAACCCAAGTCCAATGACGTTTTGGTCAACAAAAATAAAAGAGAATACAATCATTTGCTTATCGTGTTCAACATGCAGATATATTTAATTACAGAGACAAGACATTGAATGTTCAAGGAACGCTGGAACATGTTTCCAAAAAGCTGGGACAGGGTCAAGTTTTTCTTTCCCACGATTGCTTAATGTTGTACAGCTTCAGCTGTCATATGATTATCAGAGAGAGCAGGCCATGTTAAACATATTATATTAGTTCATAATGTGAACATTTACATATCCGTATGGTGGACAAAAATGAAAACCAGGAGTCACAATTGAAATCTTCAAGGATTGTATTTGCTTGCATGAAGCTAAGTGCAGTCCCCAAAATGTCATTTTCAACTTGACCTTTTGTCGCGAGGGACAAAAGTGCGTCGAGCACAGATGACAACGAAACTGCTTTATTCATTCAACACTGTGTTGAATGACTGGCATGAAAAAGCCCCTTGGATACAATCAGGCAAAAGGTGATGCACGAAATCTTACGCTGAGGCGCTTTCTTTATTTCATCAAGGCAGAGGTGATCAAACCGTTTTTGTGTGCTCATACACTACTATTACACAATGTTTGTAGATACAGTACACTCAATGTCAGTGTTTGATTTGTACATAAAACTGCATTACGGAAACAGACTGGAGTAGTTTGCAAGACAACCAACGACCATGTCGGACTTTTTGTCAATGCAAACTCATTCATTTATGTAAAACCATTTTAAAGCCCAACACGTGATAAACTACATTTTTATCACTCTTCTATCCCCGACATAAAACACGCTATGCTGCTGCTCATAATAACCACATCTTTTACTAACAAAAACTTTTATTGAAGACGTCCCTCAAAGCTTTACACATTTCACCGTAGAGTATAAATAAAAAGTATATTGTACCCAATAGCTTGAAAATTCGTTCTGTGTGGCACTTTTGTCGAATACTCTTCGCTGCGCCGCCTCCGGCCTCACGACAAGGACGGGAACTTGAGCTCGGCGATGTCCACGTCGGGAGAGCTGCCTCCGCTGCGGTCGCTGTATGTGTCCCTGCAAAGTACGGGGACCGGCGTTACGGTGGCGAGGCCAATGGAGGAGATCAGTGGGATTTTGTGGCGGTTACCGTGGAGACAGCCGGCAACCCTTAGCCAAGTAGCTCTGGAGTTTTCCGGCGGAAGCCAGGAGGAGGCCGAAGTAGGGCGGGGACGGTTTGATGGGCCTGGAGGTGAACTCGGGGTGATACTGCACTCCGATGAAGTAGCAATGGTCTAAAAAGAAAGCAGAGAGGCACCGTTGTCACCCATTAAGCATCTGAACGCAAACAGCAATGCACGATGATGATACTCGGGTATAAATTCTTTATCCTCTGCAAAAAACGACTAATATTTAGGCTGTACTGAGAAGCAAAGAAAGGAGTCGAGTCCACAGTATAGCACTGTACGTCCGTCTTGTATTGCCCCCTGGTGGCTAAGGTAAGCACACCAGCATGAGAAGCAAAATGAAAGTGTGACAAAAACGGTTTGATTATATTTTTACATCTATTAAATTCATGTCATTTATGTGTTCATAAAGTATAATCTAGACTGCTATTGTTCTCTTTTAAAAAAATTTGCAAAAACCTTTGTTTTTAAGAAAATGTATCAAAATTAATCTTTCAGATTCATAATTGCCCCCTTTTGTTTTTTACCACCATAGAGCGCTGTTTTTCACCTCGGTTACACTAGTAGTATTGTTGGAGGATTGAATATGAAACCAAGCAAGCATTCCAGTACAATTTCTACACAGAAAAAAAAAACACTCTGTAGGTCAAACTTATTACTAACACACAAATTACAAATATGCTCTAAATCAGGGGTGTCCAAACTTTTTGCCAAGGGGGCCAGATTTTATGTGGTAAAATGTCGGGGGGGGGGGGGGGGGGCGACCTTGGCTGACATTCTTTACATTGAACAACAATATGGTTCAACAAATTTTAGTAAGCCAGTCTGTTTCACATTTCCATTTTTATTTTAATTTCAACAATCTTAAGAATTTCTTTTGGTTCATTTGAAACGGGTATATCACATGCAACTGCTTATTCACTTGACTTTTTCTTAAACAGAAGTCTCCTGAGTGCAAATTGATTGATTTGAAACATAAAATGTATCACCATAGTCACAAAAGCTTTGACTCGAACAACAGGGAAATGAACAAGCAATACACATATCCACAACTGCAAGGATCATTTGCAATATGACATATCAGTCAATATAAACACGGAGTGATGTCTTGTTAACTCGTGAGTGATGCCCTCTAGTGTCTAAATGCTATTACTCATTTAGTGAATGCTATTACTCATTTAGCCACTAGAGGGAAGCAGTACTCTATGAAACATCACTCACCAGTCTACGAGACCTCATTCAATGCAACACGTGTTCCATTGCGCCCAAACTGCGGGCCAGACGGCACTGATTTTATGACGGGGGCCGAGGGCCGGATGAAAATCGACCGCGGGCCGGATTTGGCCCGCGGGCCGGACTTTGGACATGCCTGCTCTAAATACAAAATAAAAATTGATGCGGCAGACTAATAAAACAATGCCAATTTACCCCTGTAGGTTACAATACTTACAGGATACGATAAATAAAAATAAAGAAAGACCAATAAAGGACAAAGCAAAAGCACCACAACGGGTGAAAACAAATCGTCGAAAAAGCAAAGCCATTCATTTTGAACAGTGACAGCAATAAGAGCAGAATGAATAGCAGCCACCCTTTGCCCAACATTAGTGTTGGAAGTGGAGGCGTTGGTGAATCTTTTAACAAGCCTCGGCCCGAGCCAAGGACAAAGCCATTAAAGTGTTGCGGCGCAAGCGTTTAACACAGTGAAAAAGTGTTTTTCTGCGCCGATGGCCTTGAGGGAAAGTCGGCACCCTCTCAGCTTCATCTGATAACAAATGTGACCGGAACAAACTTCGGCAAGTCATCGCAAAGAGGCCGGACAGTAGTTTGAGATTGGGGTGAAAATTGCAAGCGCAGTACACGAGTGAGTGGCCATCGATCGTCACGGCTTAATCGAACAACGCTCAAATTTGACATCAGCGAAGAGCAGCGCAACTCCTGTAAACTACGGTGATATTCATCTTTTTTTTTTTTCTCGCGGGGGATTATCTTTCGCATGTGAGTGTTGTTGGTGTTCTGTTATCACATGGTTACGACCGCTTGTGTTGGAATGCAAGTCGTTTGAAAGTTTCAAGAGTTGTCAGGACATCCATGCTAGTTTAACGTGACCAAAAAAAAAAAAGTCGTGTAAAACTAACATGCCCTGTCTGTAAATTCATATCTTTGTAATTGTGAGTATGAAGGGAGTCGTTTTATTCTCTATTCTGTATTTTTTTAAATGAATCGATTATCCAAATTTAGCCAATCAAGCCACATATCTCGACGACAGCCACTTGTGTCCTGTCTGGAGGGAATCAAAGCCTGGATGGCACGAAACCACGAAAATTGAAACGAAAAGTTACTATACGCTGATTGTGGCCCTCGTGCATCTTGCCCTACCGTGATATCAAATCAAAAGTCAACAAACTCGAACTTGTGTATTAAATTTGTGCCGTTGTTAAATACAGACCAGCCTCATTTTCCGCAGCTGGCTAAGGTAAAGATTTTCCTTTCACAAAAGCACTTAAAAATAATTCTCCACGCCAGGCCTCGACTGGATACACATTATTTCGGAGTTGACCACTGCTTCCTCAAATGTCTCCAGTTGGTCCAAAATACTGCTGCTCCGCCTAACTAGAGCTTGAAGGAGGGAGCACATAACCCCGATTCTGGCACCCCCCTCGCATTTTAGAGCTTATTTTAAAGATCATTCATTCATCTTCCGAGCCGCTTAATCCTCACTAGGGTCGCGGGGGGTGCTGGAGCCTATCCCATCCGTCTTCGGGCAGTAGGCGGGTGACACCCTGAATCGGTTGCCAGCCAATCGCAGGGCACACAGAAACGAACAACCATTCGCGCTCACACTCACACCTAGGGACAATTTAGAGTGTTCAATCAGCCTGCCACGCATGTTTTTGGAATGTGGGAGGAAACCGGAGCACCCGGAGAAAACCCACGCAGGCCCGGGGAGAACATGCAAACTCCACACAGGGAGGCCGGAGCTGGAATCGAACCCGGTACCTCTGCACTGTGAAGCCCACGTGCTAACCACTGGACTACCGGGCTGCCCTATTTTTTTATTTTTATTTTATTTTTTAAAAGATCATTTTGTTTTTAAATCTTTGGTCTCGCCTTAGGTCAGGAGCAGATGATCGGGAGAAATAAGATGAGCCTGAGAGGCGGTCAAGGCTTTTCCGCTGCCGGCCACTCCCTTTGGAATGACTTTCTGTTAAATGTTATAGCACGCTCTCTGTCAGATTTTTATTCTTTGGCTTTCAACTCAGCATGAGACTTGGCATCGAGTGTTTTTGGGGGTTACCGGTTCTGTGTTTTTAATTTATTGTTCTTACTTGTGGGGCGGCCCGGTAGTCCAGTGGTTAGCACGTTGGCTTCACAGTGCAGAGGTACCGATTCCAGCTCCGGCCTCCCTGTGTGGAGTTTGCATGTTCTCCCCGGGCCTGCGTGGGTTTTCTCCGGGTGCTCCGGTTTCCTCCCACATTCCAAAAACATGCATGGCAGGCTGATTGAACACTCTAAATTGTCCCTAGGTGTGAGTGTGAGTGCGAATGGTTGTTTGTCTCTGTGTGCCCTGCGATTGGCTGGCAACCGATTCAGGGTGTCCCCCGCCTACTGCCCGGAGACAGCTGGGATAGGCTCCAGCACCCCCCGCGACCCTAGTGAGGATCAAGCGGCTCGGAAGATGAATGAATGAATGAATGAATGTTCTTACTTGTTGTACAGCACTTTGATGCAAATGTGGTTGTTTTTAATGAGATCAATAAATAAGCTTGAGTTGGGTTGAATCGATCAGGCGGGGGCCCTGTTAGATATCACAGAACTATCTTCAACCATGACCAACTAAATTACGTCACAATCGAGTCACGTCGATGGCGTGCACCGCAAATGGGGCATTGCAACAGTTGTCGCTCAACCCCGATTGATTTATTGAATCGCTTAAGAAGTGTGTGCTTCGGTGATGCCGTTGTGATGAACTCACCCTCCAACTGAATGATCTCCATCCGCTCCCCCTCCACGTCCTGCCCGACAAACTGCAGGCCTTTCTCTTCAAAGTGGTGCTTGAGCTCAGGGTTCACCTGCAGCGAGAGGGCCGGATCAAATCATCTCGGAAACGAGCAAGTCAAAAGCGTTTGCCGATCGATAGCGTCGGATTACATCAGAGCCCCGAGATTAAAACGGGTTTGATTAAAGAGGGCCTTCACACCCCCCCCCCCCTCCACATCGAGGGCCCCGCGGCTCACCTCAAATCGGTGTCTGTGCCGCTCGTCAACGTGGTCCGCGTCTCCGTAGAGTTTTCCTGCAAGGGTTTGACGAGGTCAATTCATTACAAGTGGCTTGAACGAAACTGCAAAGATTAGCACAGCGGTCCCTGAGGGTGCACGTACTCAGCACACTGTTTTTGGTTTTGAAGATGGTGCGCCTCAGGCCGAGCCGCATCGTGCCTCCCATCTGGCCCGGGTTATGCTCTGGCATGTCGATCACCTGCAGAGTACCAACTATTGCGTTTAAAACTTTGCACCATACCAAAAATATTTTTTTAAAAATTATCACAATGAAAGCGGCAAACACTGACAAACAAGTCATTGTTTTTCTTGGCAAACTCCCAATAGGATTAAACTTTGAGGTCATGTCCCACCATCATTCGACGGCCCCCACCAATCGCGAAATTTATTTAGGTCAACTATTATGTAACCTGGCGGCCCGGTAGCCCAGTGGTTAGCACGTGGGCTTCACAGTGCAGAGGTACCGGGTTCGATTCCAGCTCCGGCCTCCCTGTGTGGAGTTTGCATGTACTCCCCGGGCCTGCGTGGGTTTTCTCCGGGTGCTCCGGTTTCCTCCCACATTCCAAAAAAATGCGTGGCAGGCTGATTGGACGCTCTAAATTGTCCCTATGTGTGAGTGTGAGCGTGGATGGTTGTTTGTCTCTGTGTGCCCTGCGATTGGCTGGCAACCAATTCAGGGTGTCCCCCGCCTACTGCCCGAAGACAGCTGGGATAGGCTCTGGCACCCCCCGCGACACTAGTGAGGATCAAGCGGCTCGGAAGATGAATGAATGAATATTATGTAACCTTTGTGGAATACATGTTCATTGAATCATTATTAAAAATATTACAACAAGGTTTTTCAAATTGCGTGGCGGCCTGCGGCAAATTTTTTCCTCATCAACCGTCCCCGTTGCCTCATCCCCACTGCGACTCACAATCGTCAATTATTCATATCTGTACACAGCATACCCGCATACTTTTCTCAGTGGTTGGTGTGAACATGATTGCACACAGGAGGACAAACCTACCACAGGGTACTTGGAGTCCGGGTTGAACTCCGTGGAGTTGGCGTCTGAGAAAAGAAAGTGACTTCAAATTTTCTTGCCAAATGAAGACGGGATTAAACGTCGGCGTGTTCGTAATCTCTCACCTTCCCAGCCGAGAACGTTGCGGGCGAACTCGCAAACAGCCAGCTGCATGCCCAGACACACACCTGCACGGATGCGTGACAAGACAGCATTTTTTTTTTGCTGAATGAGTACAATCGAATGACATTGTTGCAACTTGAGAGGCTGTATTAAAAAGTCGGCCCACACAAAGTGAAACCAGCATTCAATTAATAAAGTTGAATTGTTGCCCATTGTTGGGGCGGCCAACACGCCAATGGAGCACTTGTGTTGGATTTTATCGACGAGTGTTGCTATTGCTTGCTTGCCTGCTTACCTAGGAAGGGTTTATTCTGTTTTCTTGCCCAGTTTATCGCCAAGATCTTGCCTTCTGTGCCTCTCACACCAAAACCGCCAGGCACCAACACGCCGCTGTGGTGAAACATTTAGTCATATTTAGCACGAACAAAACCCTGAAAATAGCAACGTGATCAGTGGCCGCCAACATTGTACAAAGTGCTAAAAATCATGAAATGTATTCATCAAACTCTTCCAAAAACCTGCCATAGCAAGATTTTTTTTCAAACTGCAACTTGAAGGTGATTTTTTAAAAAAAAAGGTGATATATAGTTCTCTGAAGAAGCCATTTTTTGGACCCACCCCCCTAAAAAAGCCACATTGCTACTATGTTATGCTCAAATTGGCAAGATAAAACTTAAAAGGGCTCATAAAGTAGTAGGTAAAAGTCAGTGTGAGTGATTGTACAGGACACAAAAAGTCCTCTGGAATGCCAAGAGCGAAATTATACAATCACATACAACCCCCCCCCCCCCCCCCGCTTATTTATGAGCATGCGCTTCCATCCCGCGGTAAAAAACGGGAACAGTGAGTTTTGTTGGACGCACTGATTGTCTTCCAATCACCCAACATGCAGTAAATTGATTGCTCGGTGAAAGGGTCCATACCGTGAGCTAAAATTCTTTCAGCAAAGTACATCAGTGAAAAATGTTATGTTCTAAACCAGCATGGTAGTGGCTCTCTGCTGCCCTCATGTGGCGACAACAAACACGACCGATTAAAATGCACTCACTCGGAACTGCAGAGTTTTTGCCAGGCCTCGTGATATTTCACCGGCTCCTCCTGCAAAGTGGCCTGCTCCAGGTCGGCCGAGTCTATGTACTGGAACGGGCGACGGGCGTCACATTTTAAACACGTCGTAAGTCCAACATGGCGAGAGCCGTCGCCATACCTTGACTTCCAGCTTGTGACTGATGGCGAGCGCCGAGTGCTCCAGGGCCTTGATGACGGACGTGTACGAGTCCGACAGCTTTGTGTATTTCCCCACCAGCGCGATGGAAACGTGCTGCAGCAGACGGTCGGATCTGGAATGTGAATGAGGACGTTGGAGAATAAACGTCAGCGTGGATTCAAGTTGAACGTCGCAACATTTTGTGGCAGCTGCTCGACTGAGCTCATTCAATCATTTTTCTACTCGGCATTACGTTGGCTTTTTTTCCTTGCGTCAAATATGCTTAACACGGTCTAGCGAGATGGCTTTTATAATACATACACTGCAGGAGAGACTCTTTAAGATGCGGAATGGGGACGGCGGCGATTGCATAAGTGCGCCTTGTGTCGGTTCTAATAAATGACGGCCCTTAAATGAGCACTTCATCTCAAACATTTTGCCTTTTCCTTCAGCAGCAAGCTACACGGAGAGCATTTGAAAGGGAAGAGAGAGCAATCACATAAGTGCAACAAGGGAACGGGGTCTGCCTTCTGTAATAAACGATTATAGCCGCTTCATTTCACGTTTGAAAAAAAAAAACTCTCCGTTTGCTTCAGGACTCTCACATTTCACCGCGGCGTCAAAGTTATGGGGCCACAAAATTATTGTTTTATACCTCGCGCAATTCATCTTTTCCTTTCCTCTGTGTAACAGCATTTCATATTCTTTTTATTTTTCACCCGAGGCCGCCGTCTTCGGCCGTGCGTTTTCGAGAGCAGTTGCCCCTCGGTGAGGTCAGTGGCGAGCTTTGTACGAGAGGCGGGGGGGGGGGGGGGGGGGATTACTCGCCTCTCGGCCATCTCCTTCCATTTGGAGAGCATCTTCCTGGGCCTCATCTCCACGGGCAGGTTGAGCCTGTGGCAGAAGTAGCTGACAACGCCCTGGTCCTCCAACAGCAGAGGCACTCGGTACACCGAACTCACATCGTGGACACAGATCACCTGCAAGAATGAACCGTTTATTGATTGACGTGCTGCCGACATTCAGGGGCGGTTCTGGATCAATTTCACTAAGGGGGCCGGGCTGGGACACATTCAACCCAGGGCTAAAAAGACAGATTCAACATCTCGCATGACCTTTTATTTCTTCAAACTTTGAAATTGTAGTCATAACATTTCATTCATTCATTCATCCTCCTAACCGCTTGATCCTCACTAGGGTCGCGGGGGGTGCTGGAGCCTATCCCAGCCGTCTCCGGGCAGTAGGCGGGGGACACCCTGAATCGGTTGCCAGCCAATCGCAGGGCACACACAGAAACGAACAACCATCCGCACTCACACTCACACCTAGGGACAATTTAGAGTGTTCAATCAGCCTGCCATGCATGTTTTTGGAATGTGGGAGGAAACCGGAGCACCCGGAGAAAACCCACACAGGCCCGGGGAGAACATGCAAACTCCACACAGGGAGGCCGGAGCTGGAATCGAACCCGGTACCTCTGCACTGTGATGCCGACGTGCTAACCACTGGACTACCGGGCCGCCCCTCATAACATTACAGTGATGAGAAAAAAAAAACGGTATTAGGAGGGCTAAAATGTCTGCAAGCGTAACAATACGCCGTGTCCATCTGTTGAGAATATTCAAACCAAGGGGATGATATGGTACCAGCCTGCCGGGTACAAAAATTGCAAATACACTGAAGCTATTGATGATATTGATGTTTTACATGCATATAATTATCCAAATTTTAAAAGGCAATGTCTTATATATTGATCCTGTTAAATAAAAATAAAAAGGGAGACAAAAAAAGTTACACACACACACACACGGATAGATAGATAGCATCTATCTAGCTAGCCAGCCAGCTAGCTAGATAGCATCTAGCTAGCTAGCTGGCTAGCTAGCTATTTCTAGTGTGTTCATGTGTGTTATAGTCCTCCGGTGCCGCTTGATTTATTTGGTTTGTTTGTTTGTTTGTTTTTTGGGTATTTAACCGTTCAATAAACGGCACTAAAGGGTCCCACGAGAATGTTAAATCGCGCACTTTGGTTCCACTTTTCGCATCGGCGACTCGGCGCGACTGCGTAATCTACGTTCGGGGGGGGGGGGGGGGGGGGGGGGGGCAGAATCAGTGCTACAGGGGCACTGGCCCCCGTTGGCCCTCCCGCAGAACCGCCACTGCCGACATTCCGTTCAATAACTGGCACGAAAGATCCGCCCCTTTTATCACCTGAGTGGGCTCCACGTGACAAAACATGGAGATCTTCTCCTTCACCGCCGTTTCCAAGGGCGTTGCGCAGCGGCACATGATCTGAAGCACAGAATTGGGACTTTTCTTTTTACACGTGAATCCAGTTTTGACAGCATCGATTTGTCTCGGCGCTCGTATTTTTTGCCTCACCAGGTCGGGAGACAAGCCGAGGCCTCTGAGCTCCCGCACGCTGTTTTGTGTCGGCTTGGTTTTCTGCTCTCCTGTCGTGTTTGGCTGGAGAGAAAAACAAAGGCGGAGGTGAGAGAGTGAATCATCAAATTAAATACTCAAATATCAACTCCAGTTTTTTTTTCCACATGCAATGCTGTATTAAAACAATTTTGTTTTGTAAAACATGAGTTTATTCCTGTTTGGCACTCCCGGCCTTTAACAAGCCACAATTATTCAGTCAGATCTCGGAAACACTGTGAAGGTCCTTTAATTTTTTATTGAATATATTTACCAGTGACATTTTGAGTCGGCTTTTCAGATGGATTTGATTTATTAAAAACCAAGCGTCCCAATTATTCAAGCTCTTGTCGTTCCGCGCTGCATTTCACAAGCATTTTCACAAAGACATTTTGTTGGAGGATTACTGCGGTTTTCTTTTTGTTGAGTGAATCATTGTAGTCTATTGATTTTGAACCAGCAGTTTAAATAAATAATGGAAAACTATTAAACTGTATATTAATAGAAAAGCATTTTTGTAATACACCATTGTATTTCGTTCCACTCGTTTTATTATACGTTTGTTTATGAATGATTTATTTTAAATTATTAGAAATAAATACAAACTAATGTGATCCAAATTTGCATTTCATAATGTTCAAGCCCCCAAAAAGTTTTAATATACAATCAGACCTCGGTTTTCGAACGTCGTTGTAATTGACCAAATCGGTTTTCGACCAAAAATTTTGAGATTTTTATGCCTCGGATGACGACCGAATTTGGGTTCTCGACTAAACTGAGTCACTTGAATGCGTCACTTGACTCCTCTTGCATTCCTTACACAAGGAAGTGACGCTTCCTCGTGTAGCGTTCCATTGTGAACAGACGTGTTTAATAAAGTTATTTTTTTTAAAGAGTGTGGTTTTGGTTTTCAAACAGCCTTCTGGAACGGATTATGGTTGAAAACCGAGGTATGACTATTTTTGTTAATTGGCAAATCATGAAAAATCTGAAATGGAGTCTTGCACCTTCATTTTTAAATGTTCACAAAAATAACAATGACGCACTTGTCGGAAGCCTTTTCTGAAGGGTTTGAGGAAGAGTGAAACAGCAGCGAGGGAGGGGGGTGCGGTGTAATCACTCACCTGCGGCACGAGGCTCACGTGGATGTTGCAGAAGTTCTCCCTCTTCACCTTGAATTGAAACTGCCTGAAGGCCTCAATGAACGGCATGCTCTCGATGTCTCCCACCGTGCCCCCCAGCTGCGGACACCGCACACCGGCTTTAGGGCGCATTGCATCATCGCGACAGGGCCGAGACCGATTTTGATGTTCAACATTTTCATCAGATGGTATCATGTGTCTCGAAAAGTATTTTGACATCACTTTAAATGTCTTCACTCTGGCCCATCAGTTTTTTGACATAGTCATTTTTGTCTGTTTTTTCACCCGTAAAAGCTTGCGCAACACAGAGGTGATTTCGCGCGTGTGTGTGTGTGTGTGATAAACAACCGAGACAAATATCTTCAAGATGAACCGACCGCAATTTCGCTTTGTTTTGGACTGAAGACATTGAGTAATATTCACAGCCGGCTCCGACAGCGGCACACCCAATCGTGCAGCAGATTGCCGACAGATGCGCGCGCTTCACCGCCTCAGGCAATGCACCAAAGCAAAACATTCAGTCCTCTTTCCCTACAGCATGGCTCACACGGCACTTTTTTTAAAAACCCAGTTTAGGCCACAAAGTGTATAAAAACCAAGCCAACTGACCTCTATGACACAAACTTGAGGCTCGACCCCATCCCCGTCCACGGGAACCTTGGCCTGATTCATCACCCACTCCTGGATCGCATCGGTGATGTGAGGAACCACTGGAATAGGGTGGAAGAGACACAATTCTAAGGTTCGCATGCCCACTGATATGGGCATAAAAAATAAATGCATTGTTATTGTAGTCTATTTTAACTCATCGAATATTTTATTTATTTATCCATCCATCCATCATCTACCGCTTATCCGGGGCCGGGTCGCAGGGGCAACAGCTTTAGCAGGGAAGCCCAGACTTCCCTCTCCCTAGCTACTTCGTCCAGCTCTCCCCGGGGATCCCGAGTCGTTCCCAGGCCAGCTGGGTGACATAGTCTCTCCAGCGTGTCCTGGGTCTTCCTCGGGGTCTCCTCCAGGTGGGGCATGACCGGAACACCTCGCCGGGGAGGCGCTCAGGAGGCATCCGAATAAGATGCCCAAGCCACTTCATCTGGCTCCTCTCGATATGGAGGAGAAGCGGCTCGACTCGGAGCCCCTCCTGGATGACCGAGCTTCTCACCTTATCTCTAAGGGAGAGCCCGGACACCCTGCGGAGAAAACTCATTTCGGCCGCTTCTATCCGGGATCTCGTTCTTTCGGTCACGACCCATAGCTCGTGACCATAGGTGAGGGTTGGGACGTAGATCGACCGGTAAATTGAGAGCTTCGCCCTTTGGCTCAGCTCCTTCTTCACCACGACAGACCGATACAACGTCCGATTTTATTTATTTATTTATTTAAGCTATTTACATGATTAATACATTGAACGTTCTTTGGGTTAAAATATAGATCCTTTTTTTTCTCAATTGTAAGCCTAATATTTAAAAATTTATCATTTTCAGTACTTGAAAAAATATACTTTTTCAACTGTAATTACATGAATGTGCCATTAAGCATCCTATGTATCTTTATAAAGTTAAACCATTTTCATGTATGCATTTATTTCACGTAAAATCATTTTCTTTCTTTTGAACACAAAATATTTAATGACAATTAATGGAATTTACAAAAGACTGTTGTGTAAATATACGGTAACACATTAGCACTGAGTGGGGTAAAAATACGTCGTCTGAATTTCAAATTTAAAGCTTTGTCAGTTCCCCACCAAACATTAAACATTATAATTCACATGTCAAGCTCCCTCAATAAAAGTAGCCGAGTCAACTGGTATCACGACACGGCTGATTTACGTCTAAATGCGCAATAAGGGCTCACTTAAACAAATGACAGCAATGGTTAAACTAAATAAAGAAATAAACAAAGGCCCCAAAGCTACATTATTAGCGGTTTCTCACCTTGCACGGTCTTGCCCAGGTAATCTCCTCTCCTCTCCTTGTTGATGACCGACTGGTAGATCTTCCCCGTGGTCAGGTTGTTGTCCCTCGTCAGGCGGATATCCAAGAAACGCTCGTAGTTGCCCAAGTCCAGATCCACCTCACCGCCATCATCCAGCACAAAAACCTCACCTTATATGCACACGGAGAATACATTAGTGTGGCTCTTGGAACAAAAGTAGCATCCATCTTGTCAAATATTAACCACGCGGCACAAAACTAGGCTTTAAGTAACCGAGACGTCCGGTTGACTGACCGTGCTCATAAGGCGAGAAAGTTCCGGCGTCTATGTTGATGTACGGGTCAATTTTGATGGCTGTGACGTGAAGGCCGCATGACTTGAGGAGCGTGCCCACGCTGCTGGCGATGATGCCCTTGCCGATGCCGGAAATCACACCGCCGGTGACTAGGATGTACTTCATAGTGGCATAGGAGATCTGGACGGAGAGCACACATGGTATCGACGGTCAACATTTGACGAAAGCACTTCAAACGCAGATGAGCGTAAAGTATCAACGCCATACATCCAACGTGTACTCAATCGTGAACTCATGTGACATAAATGGTCTGCAGTCGGGGGTTTAATTATTCAACCCAAACAAGCCAACTTCACATGGGTCTCATCATGAGTATAAGAGCCAAAATAACAAGCTAGAAAGGGCGAACAAATATACACACGGGCACTTCACACAAGTCACTGAACTCACCCTTTTGGTATTTGATGACAAAAATGAATGTTGGGCAGTGTAAGCAAATTGTAATGGCAGTAGTAGTAGTACACAGGCTATAACGTAGTAGTAAGTAGATACATCAGGAGAGAAGCAGAACTACTGTATACTTTCAGTTTCACTTGGGACTGTGCACAACATGCATTCAAGGACTGTCAACAAAACAAACACATATGGGGTATTCGTTTCAAATGATGAAACCTAACCCCAAGATTCAACTAGATGGTTACAAAGTAATACGTTCACGTCTTTGAACAAAAACAAAAAAAATGGACAAGATTGTTAGGGAATAATATGGAATAAATCTGCCCTTTCAATCTACGGAATCAATAATTTTCTCTGTTGAGTCAGTTTTCTCCGCAGGATCAATAATTTTTTTCTTTTTTCTGTAGATTCCTTGGGGCATTGTTTAACCGTGTGATGATCACTGTTGGTCAGATGACTTTGATTTACTCTGCTTGAGTTACCTTCGCTTGCATACAGTGCAGCACACACACAAACAATGTTCTTGTGACTGGGTTAAGGCTTGACTGTGTTAACCGTTTATGGATATTTCAACCATCATTCTTAATCTAAAAAAAATATGCGGCACTTCATCAGGGGTGCCCAGATCCGGTCCTCAAAAAGATTGTTTGTTTATTGAACATATAAAACATACAATACAATAATAAATTGAATAAATAAAGTGAAAGTGAAAGCTCCATAAGCAGCCCGTTTTAGATGTCTCCCTCCGCCGCCAAAACACCTGATTCAAATGATCAGGATCCTTACGAGGCTGCCTTCTGCAAAGATTGCCGATGCACGAGGTAAACTTGTGTAACTTGTGTTAATAAAACAGGCTGGATAAGGGCTCTCGCGGACCGCACTTGGGCATCATTGTACTACGTGTACGCAGACGTCGTTCAAGCATGGTGGCATATTTTGAAAGCACGGAAATGAAATGGCGGGAGTTTGACTTAGTTTAGCGGGTGTTCCGCACTTTTGCAATGCAGGCACGCCGGTAAGACATTCACGATTTGGTCTTCGTTTTTTAACGCAAATGGACTCTATTTTAGTTACTGTGATCTTACGGCAATGAATTGAAACTCGAATTACGTTAGCTTGCTAGTGGGAAGCGCTCATTGTCAAAAGATTTGAGGCGTCCGCACGTCAACATGTGCGCAAATCAACGTCGGCATACTTACCAAGCGACTACACATCAACAGTCGTGTGGCGTCGAATGGATGCGATGCGTTTGTCTGCGTTATTTGAGCCTTTTGTTGTGTATCCGAGGGCTGTTTTGCACGCTGACAACAACACGTGCAGGACAAGCTGACTTTCCTGGACGTTCTTCTTCGACTACACTTCCCACCGACTTTCCGGACTTTCTTTACGCTACTGCCCCCTACAGATTTAGTATTTTTTTCTTTTTTGTTATTGAGACTAAATTAAACAATGACAAACACACAAATGTATAACGAAATTTATAAACACCAACGCAACACGAGAAATAAGCATGGTAAACTTTCATCCGCGGTTAACAAGAGAAAACTCAAGAAACGCTTTTATTGTTCCACTGGTGAAAGGAGACTGATTCTATCCTCGTTCATGTACAACTGCTTAGATTAGAACGACAATGCACATACAAGAATAGTCGTTACGATTGTATAACTGTTTATTTTTCATGTTCTGTGTTCTATGATATTATTTTTGTTATTTTATGTTCACTGCTCTGCAAAGCGCTTCGTTACAGCTGCAGCTATTGTGAAATAACTACATGAACAAAAATGTATTTATTGTATTCTATATTCATTTCAATGTCTTTACATTTAGATTATCTCTAAAACTAATATATACATTTAGAATGTAAATATATACATTTTTAAATGTTAAAAAAAGTAAAATTTGCCCAATAACTGCATAATACTGATCACAAAGGACAAAGACTTGTCACCAAAGACAAAACTTGTAGACGAGAAAAATAAATTACAATATTTGCCTTTTTGCGCCTGCTAATATTTAGCATATATTTATTTTCTAATTTATGCGATTGTTTAAAATTTTAAAAAAGTATTTTACTTCCGCCGCTGCTGTGACATCATCTTACCAAGCTTCTTTACTTCCTGAGTTACTTATTTACTTCCTGAGTCACTCACCGGTCTCCTCTATACCACGCCTCTTTCACAATCGGCCAATCAGAAGCAGAGGTTTTGGCTCGTCCAAAATATCTTCCGGAATGGAAGATAATAGGCATGGTTTTCATTCGACATCTTTATTCAAGTACCCTAAACGGAGTGCTTCCACGTTAGTGTGCGTTCATTATTGTCGTCTTTGTAAAAATAATGGACTGTTTTTATGGTCCAAACACCCTATTTCACTATATGTTTGTAGTTCTAAATTTGACTCGAATATTCACCACTAGATGGCAGAGAACTTCCATGATATGTTGCCTGAAACGCTGAGCCAACAATGGGTTCGGCTTTTCGCACGTCGTAGAAAGGTGTCGCTGATGGTGTAGTTCAGGCATGTTTTGCTCCGGTCATGGAGGGCCACTGTCCTGCCTGTTTTCCATCTCTCTGGGCTGCAACACACCCGATTCAGATGATCAGCTCATCAGCCAGCTCTTATAACAGCATTATAACAATCCTTGATTATTTGAATCTTGAGGACCGACTTTGGGCACCCCTGCTTTAGTTAAACTCGCCTGACTTGTGAGCGGGCTGCGTGGAATCCGTTCCAACTCAGTGACGGTGTGAATGGTTGTTTGTCTCGATAAAAGTGCCTTGCGAATGACTGGCAACCATTTCAGTGTGTAGTCTACCTTGCACCCGAAGTCAGCTGGGAGAGGTGTTGAGTATGGATGGATGGCTAATGAAGGCGAAACGAGACATCGTGTGACACAGGGATTTGTGTTATTGTTCCAGGAGGTAATCTCCGCGGTTAAGTGACGCCTAATAAAATCAACCGGTGCTCCCCAAAATGTCACTCATGCCACACAGATTGAGACGTTAAGCGTCTCCCTTAATGTATAGACTACTCTGGTGCATGCTCCAGATTTCTAATCCTGCACCAGTCTCGATCTAATTAAAGGCCTCATCCTCGCCACCTCATTTTGAAAAGTCCCTCCTTTCAATTACTGATGACAAGTGAGCAACGACACACATTAACCTCCTACGTGAAGAGCTCCTTTGGCTGCCCACCATCTCTCCCTGCAAGAACACGGTGGCAGGCGGGCAATCCAAAGGCAGTTCCACCTCTTTGGAATGTGCTAATCGCATATAAGCAAAGATGATGATAACACGATACTTTGTCATGCCACGTTTTGGCAATATGTTTTGGTCACGTGACCTAGCATTGACCGAGTCTGCTGCAAGGGCACGTGCTGGGCTGTTAATTATTGTCCATACCTGTTTGCCATGTGACCTTTAGGAGCTTCCTGCAAGAGAGAACAACAAGATTGACAAAATTTCAGAAATGGATGATGATGATGATGATGATAATCATCCACTTCAAATGACTGCAGGCGAGGCACCTCTCAAGCGGGAGATGTGACCTAATTTTCGCACCTATTTCACGTTGAAGCTCATATAAAATTGATTGACTTTGCCACTATTATAGCGGACACCGGGCTGTCGTAATGTGATCGCGCCGGTGACGGCTACGCTCAGCGAGGTTTATGGAGATATTAAAATGGAGCAAATTAAAAGTGAAATTGCATTCGTCTTTGCACGGTCTGATGCAGAGTAGCTGCAGCGTCAATCTAAATAAACGGATGTTTGCGAATGTTCCCCGGAGGGATTTGTCTCCTAACCCTCTGCCGTAACTAAAGCATGGTACACACGGGCTGATAATTTCACCCTTCTGATCAAATTTAGCAAAGGTCTGATATTCAGATGTCTCTAAAATATTGTCCTAAGTGATTATCTTGTGCTATGGGGTGTGTGTTCTGAGTGATTTTTCTTGTCTTATCTGCTTGGAAAATGGTTCAGGTTGATGGTTCCAAGTGTTAAATATCTTCATCATTCATGAAAGGTGGGCGAGTATTGATAACAGGTATTGGGCCATACCACCTTGATTTCAATGTATTGGCTGCTTATGAAGGCTCCTGATACCAGTCCCCGTTAGGGCCCCCCCCCAAAAAAAATTAAACAATCGAGTTAGTCCCCCTCCCCAGTTTTTACGGCACATTCGGTGGCGGTTTGACACATTGGTGAATCATCATGTCAAGAAGAAAGTCAATGTGATCATCGAAATTTCATTTATCAAAAGTACGAGTTGTACTGGTACTCTGCATAGATATTGGTGAGTACTCAAGAGTGAATACTGTTAGCCTTTAAAAAGGCCAGGACCCGCCTTTTAAAGTCACACACACACACACACACACACACACACACACACACACACGGATAGATAGATAGCATCTATCTAGCTAGCTGGCTAGCTAGCTAGCTATTTCTATTGTGTTCATGTGTGTTTTAGTGCTCCGGTGCCGCTTGATTTATTTGGTTTGTTTGTTTTTGGGGCATTTAACCATTCAATAAACGGCTGAACGTCCCTCTTCTTTTTTTTTCATTTCACTCATGTGCACCCAAAGCTCATTGAGTGTACAAATATTGGCCTACAACACAAAGGGGGAAAAAAATCGACCCAGTAACAGCATCTATCTAGCTAGCTATAGATAGATGCTCTACAGCTATAGCTCTATGATCTACAGCTATAGATAGATGCTATCTAGCTAGCTAGCCAGCTAGCTAGCTATTTCTATTGTGTTCATGTGTGTTTTAGTGCTCCGGTGCCGCTTGATTTATTTGGTTTGTTTGTTTTTGGGGTATTTAACCGTTCAATAAACGGCTGAATGTCCCTCTTCTTTTTTTTTTCATTTCACTCATGTGCACCCAAAGCTCATTGAGTGTACAAATATTGGCCTACAACACAAAGGGGGGAAAAAAATCGACCCAGTAACAGATTGCAACCGGTAAAATGTTCAAACTGGGGCACTCGTATGTCAAGGTTACCCCTGTATTTTGTAATAAGTGTAAAAAGGATAACATATTTAAAACAGTTGAGCCCTCTGCTGGATGTGGTTGGGGCACCGCCTCCCTTGCCCCGAATGGAGAGTTGTATTTCCAGTTCTCACATACCCGCATGCACATTTATATTTGAAGTCCTTCATGCAAACGACAACAAGGTCATGTGTGGTTGTGAAGCGGCGCCTCGGGCAAACAATAGTCTGTCAGGAATTCGACTCAAGAGCGTCTGCTTTCTTATCATTGTGTTAAAGCTAAGTCGCGCTGCTACGTTTACATCCTGCGTGCGCGTGTGAGCATCTGGAGCATTGAAAGCTGCTTGCTGGAGACACAGTGCGCAGTGGTTCTTAAACTGTTTAAGTAGCTCATTGATGACTAAATTAATCTACAGCTATTTTAATAATCAGGTAACTGTTTAAAACCATTGTTTGACTTGAAATTGCCCCAATCCTCTGATTTCAGCCAGTGAATGCGAGCTAGCTATGGTTATTATTATTATTCAAACGAACATAAGTTAATGTTTGAGCAATCAATCTAATAGGCAACACCTGAGCACCTAAATGCACCCATCAGGCACATGTTCCAATACTTTTGCTCCCTTGAACAGTGGCTTGGCTTTAAAATAAAAAAGGTGCTCTGTCAGGGGTTGTTTAACACATCTTGATGACCTCTTCTACTGCCCACGCTGCTCTTCTCGGAAATAATGTTCCATTTTGCACGATTTAAGGTGAGTTAAACGGGCAAGCGACACTTTTGAAACATTAGAGTAACAGGGATGCATCGACTTGGAGACCCCCTCGAAAATTTTGAACTGTCACACAATCTAGCAATGGACTCCCCTGAGGATATATATACACATAGAGAGAGATGTGTGTTTGTGTGCTTTTTTTACAATATATTGTAAAACGGCAGCCCGGTAGTCCAGTGGTTAGCACGTCGGCTTCACAGTGCAGAGGTACCGGGTTCGATTCCAGCTCCGGCCTCCCTGTGTGGAGTTTGCATGTTCTCCTCGGGCCTGCGTGGGTTTTCTCCGGGTGCTCCGGTTTCCTCCCACATTCCAAAAACATGCGTGGCAGGCTGATTGAACACTCTAAATTGTCCCTAGGTGTGAGTGTGAGCGTGGATGGTTGTTCGTCTCTGTGTGCCCTGCGATTGGTTGGCAACCGATTCAGGGTGTCCCCCGCCTACTGCCCGAAGACAGCTGGGATAGGCTCCAGCACCCCCCGCGACCCTAGTGAGGATCAAGCGGTTAGGAAGATGAATGAATGAATGAATAATTCTGTCAAACGTGCGCAGTGAATCGACATAATTCCGAATCTCATTTCCCACAATGCATCTGTATTTGTACTCCCTGCTCTCTGCGCGTGTCATGTCACTCATTCATTTGATTGATAGGCTGGCATTCAATTCCGGTTGCCAAAATTTGTACACGTTCCAAGTCGCACGTCAACAATAGCTCGGTAATCGGCTGTTGTTTGGATCGCTACTTTGAGCAGCTCTGTATTTGCATGCGCCACGGCGGAGTGTGACACCCACCATTGTAATGTAATGGCAAGCCATTACATAAGACACCAGAGTTTGAGAAAGCCAATGTCGGTTGAAGGGCGTTGCCTGTTTGTTGTGCGCGCAGACTCGAGTCTTTGTGAGCTCCTCCCGTAACTTGCGGCAAGTCTAATTTGATTACAAGCGCAGAGGGAGGATCAGCCTTGAGGGATGGCGCTTGTTCGATACTCGATTGCGGGTGAGGGGGCACGGCTGACAATGACCAGAGTTAAGAATTGACAGAGTCGCATACAAATAGGATAGGAAAGATGGAGTCGAAGAGAGATTTCTACCAGGGGAGGCGGATGAGGTTCACTCATACGGCTCCCGTGCCGTTTATCACGTCCAAAGTGCTAGCGTGGAGTCGCTCATTTAATGCTTGTTTCACGCCTCCTGCACCATAGGGCTTTTTTTTACACAGGAGCGTTTGAACTGAAAATAGAAAAATGATGTCGTTTCGCCAGTTGCTTAACACGACAATAGTGTTTAAGAGTCTAAAAAAAAATACAAATGTTAAAAAAAAAAAGTTAATCACCCTTTTTTTGTGTTATTTCAGAAACACGCCCAGATGCCAAAAGGTGCCAATCAAGTCCTGTCCATATAGGAAAGTAGTAAAGTAACTGATATCAGGTGATACTTTCTTCTCCGATGGCCTCGACACACCAATCTTGACGTCGGCAATCGGGAGGCGGGCCGGGTGTCGGCTTGGTGTCAGGTGAGTATTCATTCACGCACATGCGCAGAAGGTTTGAAGTCGTTGGTTGTGACGTGAACGCTGTTACTATTCCAGCGCAACGTGCCAACATTTCGACCGATGCACATTGATGACAGACAATGTGGGGATAAGACCGATGTAAATGTTTTGTGAAGAAAAAAAAAAAATTCAACCATATTTATTTGGAAATGCAGTTTCATCGACAGTGCTTTGCAGTGCCTCACGTTCACTCATTCACACATTCATTCATTCATTCATCTTCCGAGCCGCTTGATCCTCACTAGGGTCGCGGGGGGTGCTGGAGCCTATCCCAGCTGTCTTCGGGCAGTAGGCGGGCGACACCCTGAATTGGTTGCCAGCCAATCGCAGGGCACACAGAGACGAACACGCCCACACTCACACCTAGGGACAATTTTAGAGTGATCAACCAGCCTGCCACGCATGTTTTTGGAATGTGGGAGGAAACCGGAGCACCCGGAGAAAACCCACGCAGGCCCGGGGAAAACATGCAAACTCCACACAGGGAGGCCGGAGCTGGAATCGAACCCGGTACCTCTGCACTGTGAAGCCGACGTGCTAACCACTGGACTACCGGGCCGCCCTCATTCACACATTCATTAACTAATTAGTGACTGCTGCCCTACAATGGCATGCGCTGCCAGTCTCACTGTGAGCAATTTAGGGTTCAGCGTGTTGCCCAAGGACACTCCAACAGTGGACAATTTAGCCACAACCAGCCGTAATTATCATACAACTGCAGTAATATTGGCAATATCTCACCCGGGCTTTGCCTCCTTGCTCACCATGCATACCGCCACCCACGCTCTCTGATCCAGCAGTTTTGTCAACGGCTTTATTCCCAACGGGCGCGTTACTTTCGCAATCTTGGACAGCCGCTCACAGGTCAGTTTGCGGGGGAGGCTATTGTTGTGTCTTGGTAGGCCACAAACGAAAGTTCCAGTAACATCGTGTGGGGTGTTACAATTTCAAAATCTGTTAAGATGTTAAAAGTGTGTCTGTACCCAGCTTTGCAGGAATCTTGTAGATTGATAATTATAAAACATCCATCCATCCATCCATCCATTTTCTGAACCGCTTAATCCTCACTAGGGTCGCGGGGGGTGCAGGAGCCTATCCCAGCCGTCTTCGGGCAGTAGGCGGGGGACACCCTGGATCAGTTGCCAGCCAATCGCAGGGCACACAGACGAACAACCATCCACGCTCACATTCACACCTAGGGACAATTTAGAGCGTCCAATCAGCCTGCCGTGCATGTTTTTGGAATGCGGGAGGAAACCGGAGCACCCGGAGAAAACCCATGCAGGCCCGGGGAGAACATGCAAACTCCACACAGGGAGGCCGGAGCTGGAATCGAACCCGGTACTTCTGCACTGTGAAGCCGACGTGCTAACCACTGGACTACCTGGCCGCCCTAATTATAATTAGGGTTTTATAATTATAATTATAAAACACTGTCACCATTTTCATTTCTGGGTCAATAGTGACGTTGCCACGACCAAAATAGCGAGGCTTCTCCTGCAAAGTGTCATTTACTAACACCGTCACGTTCTTGACAAGCATACATCGACTCCCATCAAATCCAAGTGAGTATCCTTGGGGCCCTAAAATAACTCCTTGCATTGGAAAGTGAGGGGGTAGCAAAGATAAGGATTGAACCCCCGGTGCCTTGTGACCGTGTGCATCAGGGCTCGTTGACCACACGGCCCTCTCAAGTCAGTTGTCGGGGGGGGCCGAGTGAACAAGTGGTTCTTTTATTGACAACTCTCGGCCTCTTCATGCATTGAATAGCGCTTGCCAACACCAATCAACTGTGGCAGCGTCGTTTACAGGCCGGAGAGCTATGGCTGCCTGCTGACGGGAAAATAGAAAAACACTCGCGACCTCTTCTTGTCAAGTTTGTTCCTTTCTCAAAAGGCCCTAGCCAGTACAAGTGCCAGTTTTATACACCCGTAAGTTGAAAAATGGGCACCCGTGTTCACATTCATTCATTCATCTTCCTAACCGCTTGATCCTCACTAGGGTCGCGGCGGGTGCTGGAGCCTATCCCAGCTGTCTCCGGGCAGTAGGCGGGGGACACCCTGAATCGGTTGCCAGCCAATCGCAGGGCACACAGAGACAAACAACCATTCGCACTCACACTCACACCGAGGGACAATTTAGAGTGTTTTTGGAATGTGGGAGGAAACCGGAGCACCCGGAGAAAACCCACGCAGGCCCGGGGAGAACATGCAAACACCACACAGGGAGGCCGGAGCTGGAATCGAACCCGGTACCTCTGCACTGTGAAGCCGACGTGCTAACCACTGGACTACCGGGCCGCCCCCGTGTTCACAAATAACCCCAAAACAAACACACAAAGAACTACTAAATAAACAAAGTTCATAAAAAAAGAGCCAAAAGTATCAAATAGACACACATAAATAGAATAAAGTGAAAACTACATTCATTCATTCATCTTCCAAGCTGCTTGAACCAGAAAATGAAGTCGTTAATGTGACAGCATCAACATCAACAAACCGAGAAGGACTCAACCAAAGCAGGGAGCTAAATGCAGTCAAACTGGCGAGACAACGAGGCACACCTGGACAACACACAATTGGCTCAAGGCAGCTGATTGATGGATCCAAGGAACCGGACTGATGAGTACAAGTGGGAATGAAAACCTAATGAGTAGAGATTACATGAAAAAAAGGGTCCAAGGAGAAACATGACAAAATTTAAACATCTTCCGAGCCGCTTGATCCTCACTAGGGTCGCGGGGGTGCTGGAGCCTATCCCAGCTGTCTCCGGGCAGTAGGCGGGGGACACCCTGAATCGGTTGCCAGCCAATCGCAGGGCACACAGAGACGAACAACCATTCACACTCACACTCACACCTAGGGACAATTTAGAGAGTTCAATCAGCCTGCCATGCATGTTTTTGGAATGTGGGAGGAAACCGGAGCACCCGGTGAAAACCCACGCAGGCCCGGGGAGAACATGCAAACTCCACACAGGGAGGCCGGAGCTGGAATTGAACCCGGTACCTCTGCACTGTGAAGCCGACGTGCTAACCACTGGACTACCGGGCCGCCCAACATGACAAAATGTGAAATAAAACGAAATCTAATCAAAACTAAAGTAGCAAAAAAAAAAACGATCATTCATCAGAGTTGGCACTCAAATCTGAGTCAAAATATTGAATGGAATGAAGTCCTCTGCTGTCTGTTTAACTTTTATTTCATAACATTCAACAAACGACTCTGGTGCCTGCGTTTTTATATAACTCTTTTTTTAAACCTTTGTTTATTTATTTTAACCTGGATTGCATAACTGTCATTCAATGAATGAGTCAACATTGTCAAACTTACTTCGAGTCCCTTGAAGGTGTTTGGACCACATAACAGTGTCGCGAGATGAGCGGTTATCATTTTGACAAACAATTTCCCCGTTGACCAAATAGTGAACTTAGTGACGTTTGTTCTTGGGTTCAGAATCATTATTAACTTGCTATGCAATGATAGGAGGTCATACAGAACTACGTTGATAAATAGAGAAAGTTATTGAAATATCCATTATGAATACAAGAGAAAATTGACACAAGAGTGCCAGGGTGAGGATGTATATAATCCCGATACAAACCAAAAGCTGTAAAAATATCACGGTTAAGGGTAAAGTATGAGCCTTAATGGAGACTTCTTTTTACTTTTTCTTTTCTGATTGATATAAAAATGATTTAGTAGATATAAACACATAACGGGGTAGGACTAGATAAGTTTTTTACTTCATCCTACTCCCTTGAACATAATAACTGTGTTGAATGAAGACTGATTTCTTTCTTTTTACTTTTTTTATCTACCTTATTTTCTGTCAAATTATTACTGTATATGTTTTATGTTCAATAAACAAACAAACAAACAGACAATTTGATCATTGAAGGCCACCCCACCCCATTTTCACGCAAGGCAAATATTTACTCAAGAAAAGAGACAACTTTATGCTAGCTAGATAGCTAGCTAGCCAGCTAGCTATGCAGTTATATTCATCCCGTGACAGAAACATAACTAACCGATCAGTCAATGAAAAAGTATTGATGAATGTAAATTCCCCGCACGTGCCATTGCATGATCATTATTTCTTCTTTCCACTGTGGTCTCCCACAATCTTGCAATTTGAAACATATTTTATTTTGCCACCACGCCATCATAAGTCAAATGTCAGTGCATCATGCCCACAAAGGAGCTACAGTGTTACACAATGTAGTGTCCTATTTTGGTGGCCTTATCAATAGGGGATTTGTTTCACAGCCTCTCAGCCGCGTCTTTGTCCGTGAGAAGTCCTCATGAAGGAACGAAGGAGGGGGGGGGGGGTTGAGGGGGGGGGAGACAATGGGCGTCTTGATCGGAACGACGTATCACTTTGGATCACATGTATAGAGGAATGCGGGAGCATGACCAGCCAGAACCGATGGGGTTTGGCCCCCGTGCGGACCGTGAACATCTGCGAACAAGCCTAACGAGTGTGATGGCATCAGGAGCAAGGTTCAGTCAGGTCTCGTCCTGAGCTTCAAATCCTCCCGCGGCTAAACGCAGTAGAAAAGGCCGACTTGTTGCCACCAGAAACAAAAAGCTATTGACTGGCGACCTTCTCTGTCACAGGGCCTGTGTCACACTTGCTTGCTCACAAATAGTACCTGAACCCAGTACCTCTCGATAATATTCCTCTTGTCCGCATACTGTCCTGAATTTCAGTCTTGGGCTTGCGGTGACTTTGCGTAGGCCAAACTGAACCTTTATGGCAAGCCTCTCCGTCAATATTTATCAAGGAAATCCTCAGCGCTGATGCTGGAACAGAGCTTGAATTTACATAGGAAACGATCCACTTAAGACTGTCGATTGTTGAGGTCAGCAGCTGCTCGCGAATCGGAACCCCGGCCCTCGCTTCCTTTCGCTTTGCTAGGGCGCTGAACCACGGCCGCCGTAAAAGCAATGATCAGAGGATCTCACCTCTCCCTCCACACCCAATGAGTTTGGAATGCAGCGTGCACGTGCGATCAACCTCCCTCCCGTTGACACTCGGTGCTCGCGATGGGCCATTTTATGGCCGGCGCGAGGGTGAGCGCAGTACACAAGACGGTAAAAATAAATAAATGAAAAACGCGGCCCGGTAGCCCAGTGGTTAGCACGTCGGCTTCACAGTGCAGAGGTACCGGGTTCGATTCCAGCTCCGGCCTCCTTGTGTGGAGTTTGCATGTTCTCCCTGGGCCTGCGTGGGTTTTCTCCGGGTACTCAGAATTCCTCACACATTCCATAAAAATACATGGCAGGCTGATTGAAAACTCAAATATTGTTCTTAGGGAACCCGGTAGTCCAGTGGTTAGCACATCGGCTTCACAGTGCAGAGGTACCGGGTTCGATTCCAGCTCCGGCCTCCCTGTGTGGAGTTTGCATGTTCTCCCCGGGCCTGCGTGGGTTTTCTCCGGGTGCTCTGGTTTCCTCCCACATTCCAAAAACATGCACGGCAGGCTGATTGAACACTCTAAATTGTCCCTAGGTGTGAGTGTGAGTGGTTGTTCGTTTCTGTGTGCCCTGCGATTGGCTGGCAACCGATTCAGGGTGTCCCCCGCCTACTGCCCGAAGACAGCTGGGATAGGCTCCAGCACCCCCGCGACCCTAGTGAGGATCAAGCAGCTCGGAAGATGAATGAATGAATGAATGAATGAAAAACATCGGGAAAGGCCACGGGGAGGGATTGCAATCCTCAGCTATTTGTTTTGGAGAGCCAGGGGGAGGGGGCTGGGGCACTTGGAGATGGATGTGATCTCACCTTAATTGTGTGGGCGCGCATGTATGCGCGGGATGTGTTGTTGGAATTTCTGAGAGCAGTGCAGATTTGTGTTTTTTTTTTCTTTTTCTTTTTACAAGCTCGGCAGGGATTTGCACTGATGTGTACGTGCAAGTCAGCGAGTCTCGTGAGTGTGTGTGAGTGCTCTACTTCAACACTCGGCTGGGGTTAACGCCTGGAGTCTTCGGAGTGTGATGCTGAATTTGCAGATTCTTCAGAGCCCAAAGCAGACTAGCACGTTATCGGCAACTCTGTTGCTACATAGCAATGCTTTGGTAACCAAACAACCATTTTCTTGTAGTTTCTACAAGTCAAATAAAACACACATCAGTACACATGTCTGCATTAGAAAACAGCGGAATCCCCTGAGGCTGAACATGGTCCTGTTCCGGAAGACTTGTTGACATGCCATTTGCCCCGAAAAATGACAGATCAGCTCTCACGTTAAATCTGTGTCATTGAAAGCAACAAGCTAAACCACATATATGAACAAAATTGTAATTATTGACTCGGATCTGGGCGGCCCGGTAGTCCAGTGGTTAGCGCGTCGGCTTCACAGTGCAGAGGTACCGGGTTCGATTCCAGCTCCGGCCTCCCTGTGTGGAGTTTGCATGTTCTCCCCGGGCCTGCGTGGGTTTTCTCCGGGTGCTCCGGTTTCCTCCCACATTCCAAAAACATGCGTGGCAGGCTGATTGGACGCTCTAAATTGTCCCTAGGTGTGAATGTGAGCGTGGATGATTGTTCGTCTCTGTGCCCTGTGATTGGCTGGCAACTGATTCAGGGTGTCCCCCGCCTACTGCCCGAAGACGGCTGGGATAGGCTCTAGCACCCCCCGCGACCCTTCTGAGGATTAAGCGGTTCAGAAAATGGATGGATGGATGGATGGACTCGGATCTGAGTTTTATCAACCACTTAAAAGCTTTTACTAACTTACCTGAGACCGCCAGAAAAAATATTGTTTGAATGAAGAGTTTTCTGTCACAAGACACTGGAAAAACTTGCTCATGCTTTTATTTTCAGTAGGTTCGATTACTGTAATGGTGTCTTCAGAATCAGAATCAGAATCAGAATCAGAATCATCTTTATTGGCCTAGTATGTAGAACACACAAGGAATTTGTCTCCGGTATAACACGCTGCACTAGTATCATCGTAAACAACAAAATCATTGAACCGTTTTAGAATAACCAGTAGTTTTGTAGTACCATTTTGTGGTGCAAGAAGAGTGACTATGTCAGTGACTGTTTAAGGAGTTATTGGCTAGAGGGAAGAAGCTGTTTAAGTGTCTACTGGATTTGGTGCGCATGGATCTGTAGCGTCTGTCTGAGGGGAGTGGCTGAAAAAGGTGGTGGGCAGGATGCGGGGGATCCAGGAGGATTTTCCGTGCCCTTGTCTTGATTCTTGCAGTGTGCAAGTCCTCAAGAGTGGGTAGGGCGGTGCCAACGATTTTTTCTGCCGTCCTAACTGTCCGTTGAAGTCGGATTTTGCCGGATTTTGTCCTTTTTTGTGGCGGCCCCAAACCAAACCGTGATGGAAGAACACAGGATTGATTCGATGACTGCCGTGTAGAACTGTCGTAGCACCTCCTGTGGCAGTCTTGACAAGTGTCAGTAAAAAAATAAAAATAATAAAAAATCAATTGGTGCCACCAGAGTCCATATAAATGCCAGGAAACCGGCTTGTTTGTTGGTCAGCCGAGTCTATTCTGGATTCCGCAACCAATTGGCACCGTAAATTTCCAAATGCTAGATAGCTAGCTTTCACAGAATTCACACTGCAATTTCTGTTGTTCAAAGTTGCCAACTTTCGGTTTTTTCTTCCAAGATTGCTTTCACTGCAGCTTGTCGCCTTGCGGGATTGTGTCCACTTTGAGTTGACTTTCCGAAGTCTTAAATTGTAGTCATCATTTATTCTTCTTGGCTCCTAATCATGTGTCCTCTGGTCTTTTTTTCCTCTTCCAGCTTTTTTTTTTCTTTTTGCCTGCTTGCCAGCTCCTAAGCCTTTTGGAACCTATTTGGTTATATAAAGATGTCCACTTTCCTGCCCTGGCCAAGGTAAGCCTGCGTACAGCACATCGTGGATTGCAACATTTTGGTATTTTGACACCTGTGACATTTCCATTTTTTTGGAGGGATGAATCTGTTTTTTTTTCATCATTTATAAAACTGCCATAAAAATGCCATTCTGAGCTCAAAGTGCTGCGCAAGAGGAAACGCAGTCATTGCAGGAATCACAAGTACCCGCCTGGTATTTTGAGAACGGAAATCAAATCATTAAATTTGGACCTATTTAAAGTTAACATTTAGTGGTCTTGCAGTGTCTATAGTTATCTTCCGCTTTGGCAAATGTCAGTTGTCATCTTTCATTTGGGATCCTTTCCAAAGTGTAAAAGGCGCAACTTGGCACTAGTACAAAGTACAAGCAAGGAGGATATTTTTTTTTAATGTATGTCATGTGCTTTAGTCCACAGCATACCTCACTTTTAGGTTCCGGAGAACTGTTTATTTGATTTGAAAACCACTTGAAAATGGAATTAGGCATTTTTCAATTTTGAGTTGTTGATTTTTTTTTGTGTGTTTGTCATTTATGGTGTGATTGCACTTTGTGTAGTATTTGAGTCTGTTGGAGTTGGAGTCAGAGTAGGGGATGCAGAGAACAGGGAAATAAGGACATTAATGACTTGCTGTGGCAACCCCTGAAAAGGGACAAGCCGCAAGAAGAAGTGGTATTTGAGTCTGTTCTTATTTTTCTTATTACAGCGTGGAGCTACTATCTTGATCCAGGAAGTAAAAATCCCTGCCACGGTTTGGCTTTAGCCAACGGTGCCTCAACTCACCTGGCAGTTAAACGGCCGGTTGAAGGCGAACTGTGGCAGGGTTTTTATTTTCTGGACCTGGATTCGCCACCTCTGTGGATTTCATTTGCCGTTTGTTATTTTTATTGTTCTGCTCCCTTATTCCAATAAAATAAATTTTTAGCGCTCATATTGGTGTTTCTCTGGGCTCCAACAGTTGGCATGTTTTCCCTTGTGAGGGTAAGTGCTACATTGATAAAACCGATGAGGAATCGGCAATGTGTCAAACTACCGGCGATAGCGGCAACCACTGCAAAGGAGGGTTAACTTGACATCTGAAATGTTTCGCCTTAAGTATCGGTGGCTGGTATCGACAGCCTCCGCAAATTAGAGACTCGATACCTTAGAATAAGGCGGTTATCGGCACGATACCGACATCTGGTATCATCCATCCATCCATTTTCCGAACCACTTGATCCTCAATTGGGTCGCGGGGGGGTGCTGGAGCCTATCCCAGCTGTCTTCGGGGTGACTTGACGGGGGACACCCTGAACCGGTTGCCAGTCAATCGCAGGGCACACATAGACGAACAACCATCTGCGCTAACACTCATCCCTAAGAACATTCATTCATTCATTCATCTTCCGAGCCGCTTGATCCTCACTAGGGTCGCGGGGGGGTGCTGGAGCCTATCCCAGCTGTCTTCGGGCAGTAGGCGGGGGACACCCTGAATCGGTTGCCAGCCAATCGCAGGGCACACAGAGACGAACAACCATCCACGCTCACATTCACGCCTAGGGACAATTTTTTTAGAGCGTCCAATCAGCCTGCCACGCATGTTTTTGGGATGTGGGAGGAAAGCCGGAGTACCCGGAGAAAACCCACGCAGGCCCGGGGAGAACATGCAAACTCCACACAGGGTGGCCAGAGCTGGAATTGAACCCGGTACCTCTGCACTGTGAAGTCGACGTGCTAACCACTGGACTACCGGGCCGCCTTCTGGTATCAGTCCTAGCATTTATTTATATGTAACCAAAGCCTGAACTATTCAAGTTAAACTGGACTTTTTTTTGGGGGGGGGGGGCTGAATCCATGTGGACACACCTTAAATTAACCACCTTGTAACCAAATTCACTCACTCTCCCCTGCTGAGGAATGATGAAGGTCGATTCTAATTGATCTCCTTCTCAGCTAGCTGCCCCTCTGCCACGCAGGCCGCCACTCTATCAGCCATCAGTCATCCGCTTTCCCTTCCCTCACCCAGCAGTCGATCCAGACCAGAGGTGCAACCAAAATGCCCAGTCTGGCATGCATAATCCCCCAATGCTGACCTGAATTCCTCTCGTTTTTTTTTTTTTTTTTTTGTCCTCTGCTACTTGTGCTTCAATGTTCCAGTCAGCGGCACCCGCCCACTTTCCATTTCCTGTCTTTCGCTCCCGGATGCCCTTTCCCGACACATTATGTTACTTTTGTCGCGTCACTTGGTGTGAATTTGACACATTGCCTGCGCGTCACCTGTTTATCAGGATTTCACTTTGTGCAAACACTCGGCAGCGTGCGTGTGCATGTGTGTGTGTGTGTCTATGTGGGGAGGGTGTTTCCAAGGTTACCGCAGAGGCACTAAATAACTGTGACAGCTGTGGCTGGGGACTCTAGTCAAGCAAAACGATATCGCCATAGATACAGAGTACTAGTCAGCAACAACACTTAATTCCCCCCGTGGCGTTAAACACAAACAAATTTGGATGTGAAGCCATAACCGCAATTTGCACGTCCTTCTTTTAGCAGGTCATTGAGTCTGTTGTGTCATTTATTATCAGGAGAGTGTGGGCATGCTGGCAAATGATCGTCTCAACCTCTAAACATTTCTAGAGGGCCACTTTTGACGAATATTAAAAAGCAGAACAACAAATCTGCAGTGAAATCATGTGTATGTTACTGAGCGGTTAGAGGCAACGGAGAATGCTTAGATTGTAATCTCCACAGTAGTGCGCCCGTGGCCATCTGTGCCGCAGTGATGGTGTGTGTGTGTGTTTGTGTGTGCGCCTCTTGGCCTGCGTGACGTCTGTTCTAAGCCCGGTGCGGGCTGGTGGCGCATGCATTCATCTCGCCGTCACCCAAAAGCAGATGTCGCCAGGACGATGGGGAGCGGCAGATTGCGGTGGCAAGCGACCGGTGGCAGGTTGAAGGTGTCTCCGCCCCACGGTGCCCAGCAGATGGAAGCTGAGGTCATTATCCGCTCGCTATCTTCATCCATCTAGGAAAATAAATAAATAAATAAATAAATAAATAAATAAATAAATGCAACACCTTGAGGCGGGCTCCTACGGAGTCAATCGGTACCTGAACACGACATGAAAGTAACTGACTGGGTCGAGCCAAATTTGTGAAATCCTCCGTCCATACTTTGTGTTCATTTTGTCCGTCAGTCAGCCACATTTAGTGCCAGGAAAACCGTGAGGGCAGTGTTAAGATTGGAAAAGAATAAGATAAAAATAATAAGAATATGGGGCGGCCCGGTCGTCCAGTGGTTAGCACGTCGGCTTCACAGTGCAGAGGTACCGGGTTCGATTCCAGCTCCGGCCTCCCTGTGTGGAGTTTGCATGTTCTCCCCGGGTCTGCGTGGGTTTTCTCCGGGTGGTCCGGTTTCCTCCCACATTCCAAAAACATGCGTGGCAGGCTGATTGAACACTCGAAATTGTCCCTCGGTGTGAGTGTGAGCGTGAATGGTTGTTCGTCTCTGTGTGCCCTGCGATTGGCTGGCAACCGATTCAGGGTGTCCCCCGCCTACTGCCCGAAGACGGCTGGGATAGGCTCCAGCACCCCCCGCGACCCTAGTGAGGATCAAGCGGTTCGGAAGATGAATGAATGAATGAATAATAAGAATATGTATTTTTTTTCTCCCATTTGTACCCTTTCATGCACCCTGTAAACTGATACCATAATAACCCGTCCACTGTCGTGACTGCTGTCCCTGAAAGGGGTTAATAGTGAATTCATAAATACGGTAATATGAAGATTTGCAGAAAAACACTTGGCCATGTACACAATATAAAACCAATTGATCAAGACTCAGCACAGTCAACCTTCGTTCATCAAGGGGGGCTGCTTTCCTGACTCACCTGCAATAGTTGCAAAGCTGCAAGTTTCGATCAAACCTTTGACCGTCACGTTCCAAAAACATGCACGGTAGATTCATGGAACATTTTAAATCAAGGGCGACAAACTCATTTTTTTGTAATGAGCTGCATTTTAGTTACCATTTCCCTTGGTGGGCCGTTATGACTGACACCATGTAAGGAAGTCAATAATACCGGTTTATTTAACTATTGTCGAAGTTATTGTAATGAGGGGTTTGATAACAAACAGTGTTAAACCTAAGGCCCGGGGGCCACATTTGGCACACCACATAATTTTCTGTGGCCCGCGAAAGCGAATCAAACATGTCAGATTCCGTGATGCTTGCCAAAATCTCGACCAAAATGAAACGATTCTCACATGTAATAAATAAGATTACATACACAAATGAGGGGTTTGATAACAAACCAGAGGTGGAACCAAAATGCCCAGTCGTGGCGCCAAATGCGCGATTCTTCTGTTTGATAACAAACCCCTCATTTGTGTATGTAATCTTATTTATTACATATGAGAATCGTTTCATTTTGGTCGAGATTTTGGCAAGCATCACAGAATCTGACATGTTTGATTCGCATTCGCGGGCCACACAAAATCATGTGGTGTGCCAAATCTGGCCCCCGGGCCTTGAGTTTAACACCAATACTTTAAATTGTCCTGAGGTGTGATTGTAAACGGATGGTTGTCGATGCGTGCCCGGCGATTGGCCGGCATCCAATTCAGGGTGTTACCCCGCCTGCGTGTCAACAAACACCCGCATACCATCGCAGGCTTTACATTGCACACACGCATCAAGCAATTTAATCTGTTTGTTGTGTCGCTGATGATTGAAAATAAATTGTGCCCGTCTTCTTCGCCGCACCTTATTTGTGCTTTCCGACGTGTGTGTTGGGCCACTTGAATTTCCCCCATCACTGGTAAAAAATAAAATAAAATAAACTAAAAAGAGAACAGCCATAAGTGGCCATTCAGACTGAATATCCAAGTTATCAACTACACTCGGAAAGTAGGGCAGCCTGGAAGAGAAGCGCTGTGTCACAGTAGGCGGCCGTTACTGCTTTATTACATTGCCCGGATCCTTGGATAATAGCTTGTACAGTATACTGCATACAGACGTGACTAAGTCCTTGTTGACGTGCATCTTGTCATGTCCTTTCTGTGTGTGTTCTGCTTAAGGCAGCTGTCAGTAACAGAGGGTCTTTTCTCACTCACTCACAATAAGGCTGCATGGAGTAGCTACCTTGCGAGTCGGTGGGGGGTGGGCGGTAGGGGCTTCGCGCTTATCCCCGCAGGCTACAGTAGCCTGAACGGCGCAAATATCACTTCATACTGTACGCGAATGTGTGTTTAATCCGTTTCCTCCAAGCAGATACATGTTCCAGATTTGTATGATTGAAGGGCAGTTTTAGTGGAACAGCGTTGCTGTTTGCAGCCGCGGCGGCGTGGCGCCAAATGCGCGATTCTCCTCGTTTTTTTTGGTTAGCTCTCTGGGTTAAAAGCTGCGCTCGAGCCACATTTGGGCACAGCGTCTCCTGCGCAATCAGCGCGCCGGAGGTGTCGGTTGGTTTACAGCCCCTCGCACGCATGTGGCACGCAGATGTGCTCCAAAGGCCCTCTCTCCGGGGGGGCGTTGCTGTCCGGGCCGTTAGCGTCATTTTATTGAGCCACCTAGGTGATCAAAGGTTGCGATGGTTGCTTTTCCGAGTGTTTGTTTTCTACTGATTGTCTTGGACGGTGGTTTTTGCGGTGGCAGATGTGCCCTCGGGGGTTGTCTTAGATGCGGGAATAGAAATAACTAGCTTGCGCAGCGCACTGGTTTGACCCGTATTAAAGACATGAGCGTTCACCAAACAAGGGGAGGCTGTTGTGTTCTTGGAGGCTGCTGTTGTGATCATGAGGTTTTAAACAACGTTGGGTAATCTCAGGGGGGGGGGGGCGCCTACTTCAGAACTGCTTTAGTTTGCACTCATGAAGTCGATCTCACAAGAGAAAAAGATGCGATATCACCACCCTAGAGGTCACATTTTTTTTATCAGAGCTTGATTTTTGGTCTATCGGGATTAACCAACCAAAACAAAGTCTATTTGTTTATTTTTTGGTTGCTGTTTTTTGAAAAAACTTCTGTCAAGATTAGCAAATAATAATTACCAACACGTCTTTTTAATCATTCAAGGAATAGCACATGAATCTGAATGTCAAACGTCATGCATGGCTTGGTTATCTACAGCTTGGATTGTTTGGCCTTGGCAGAGGTCTGCGCTCACGAGTGCCGTTCTGCTTCTTAAGTTTTTCCTCAAGTGCACCAAGTGGGCAAACATTTCTTGACCTGAATTCCATCGGCACATGTTTTGTCGGTGACCAGCCAATGAGAAGCTCATGAATGACTTTTAAGCACCTTTCAAAAATAAACCTAAACCCTAAACACAGGCTAACTGGGAGTAAAACCACTTCATGTTTCATCGAACAAATTCCGTCTCCACTTTTTCCGATGAAGTTCAATAATTTATATTTATTTATTTTTTGGAGGCCTCAATCTAATTTCACAGATTTGCCTCTTTGCGCCAGATTGTGGACAGTGTGGTTCCACATAATGTCGTTAATTACACACTAGCATAACAAAAACAATTCTAAGCAGTTGCTTTTTCCCCCGAGGACACTTTAAGCGACAACTTGTAGTAATTTTAACTTTAATACAAGAGCGCTGTTACAGCACAAGACCGCTACCATGGCCCAAAGGAGACTCCCTCCCCCCACCCCCACTTCGGTCAAAATACACAAAAGCGAAAGATAAACTTCCCACGCAAAGACCCTGTGTAGTGAATTCAGAGGTTTGTTTTTGTAAATGCATATCTAAGGATACTATAATTGCTGAAACCTGAGCAAAGACTGTATGTAGCGTAGCATTTGTGGAAATATAAAGCTGTTTTTCACCATTGTAATTTCCCAGATTTTTTTTTTTTGGGGGGGGGGGCTGTGGCTAAAAGTCCAAGATGAACTGCCCCTGCTCCACTGTATGAGAACTAGAGTATCCCCAATGACATTATTGATAATATGCTGCATTTACAACATGCTAGTAGGTAGCTAGCTATGCCTGCACTTTGAATATCCCTTTGCATCGTCCGTAAGCGACTCCGCTTTGGGAGTACCTCATTGTCTGCTGTGAGTACGCAACCATCGTCAGACAAAGGCCAAAGAGCGAGGGAGGGTGAAAAAAAATACATTTGTACAACTCCGACTTGACAACCAAGTGGGTCTTTAGGCTATAAATCAGCATGTATTGTATTGTATTGTATCTTGGCTACTTTAGAGTGCCTTGTTGTCTGCTGTGAGCGCATGTGAATCATGAAGAGAAGGCAGATTAACAAGGGTGGGGGGGGTGTCCAACATAGATTCGCTCAGTATGTACGGTATACACTGGAAACGTTCTAAATTTGGCCTTCGGTAGAGATTTGGTCTCCATCACCAAATCGCGATCATGACTGCATCATGTCTACCTCAGTGGAAAAATGGCTTTAAGCACATCTGATCACAGATTTTGAGGGGGGGGGGGGGCTGTGGCTAAAAGTCCAGGATGAACTGCCCCTGCTCCACTGTATGAGAACTAGAGTATCCCCAATGACATTATTGATAATATGCTGCATTTGCAACATGCTAGTAGGTAGCTAGCTATGCCTGCACTTTGAATATCCCTTTGCATCGTCCGTAAGCGACTCCGCTTTGGGAGTACCTCATTGTCTGCTGTGAGTACGCAACCATCGTCAGACAATGGCCAAAAAGCGAGGGAGGGTGAAAAAAAAATACATTGGAACAACTCCGACTTGACAACCAAGTGGGTCTTTAGGCTATCTTGGCTACTTTAGAGTGCCTTGTTGTCTGCTGTGAGTGCACGTGAATCATGGAGAGAAGGCAGAATAACAAGGGGGGGGGGGTGTCCAACATAGGTTCACTCAGTATGTACGGTATACACTGGAAACGTTCTAAATTTGGCCTTCGGTAGAGATTTGGTCTCCATCACCAAATCGCCATCATGACTTCATCATGTCTACCTCAGTGGAAAAATGGCTTCCAGCACATCTGATCACAGATTTTGAGGGGGGGGGGGGGCTGTGGCTAAAAGTCCAGGATGAACTGCCCCTGCTCCACTGTATGAGAACTAGAGTATCCCCAATGACATTATTGATAATATGCTGCATTTGCAACATGCTAGTAGGTAGCTAGCTATGCCTGCACTTTGAATATCCCTTTGCATCGTCCGTAAAGCGACTCCGGTTTGGAGTACCTCATTGTCTGCTGTGAGTACGCAACCATCGTCAGACAATGGCCAAAGAGCGAGGGAGGGTGAAAAAAAAATACATTTGAACAACTCCGACTTGACAACCAAGTGGGTCTTTAGGCTATCTTGGCTATTTTAGAGTGCCTTGTTGTCTGCTGTGAGTGCATGTGAATCATGAAGAGAAGGCAGAATAACAAGGGGGTGGGGGGGGGGGAATGTCCAACATAGGTTTGCTCAGTATGTACGGTATACACTGGAAACGTTCTAAATTTGGCCTTCGGTAGAGATTTGGTCTCCATCACCAAATCGCGATCATGACTTCATCATGTCTTCATCATGTCATGTCCTCAGTGGAAAAATGGCTTCAAGCACATCTGATCACAGATTTTGAGGAGCCGTCGCCTGTCAGTTATTTATTTATTTTTTTAAAAAAAACCAGCTCCTAGGTGGTGCGTCAACGTCAAACAGTCACCCATCCTCCCCGCTGTCCCGGCTGCTCGCGATCTTGGGGGAATGCTCGTTGCTCAGTCTCATGCAAATGGCACTGCTCACCCAGCCCTCCTGTCCTGCAGAGCCAATGCAAATGATCACTTTCAATATTGTATGTCGTTGCCAACCGTGGTAGAGGTCGGGCGTTGCAACTAGGCGAGCTGCTACTTGTTCACAAACAGCCCACAGGGTCAGAAGGAAAGCAAGGCTCCACGAAGACAAAGGTAAAAGCATCGTTTTTGTTTTGACTGTGGAGGAAGCACTTCATCACCAAGTTGCCAAATTACACTCATTAAGTGTGCCGATCCGCTGCCTGCATACTAATTGTGACACAGTCAGCGGACGCATAACCAAATACAATTACCGCCTTCCTCCACGGCGACAGCTAATGCTATTATGTGCCAATATTGCGGCTTATGTTTTCCGAAACGGTCAAGTCATTTAAAAGTAGATCTCCCAGAATATGGCCCCTCTTGAAACATGTGGGATAAAAGAGCTAAAAGGGGGGAAAAAAGTATCATCCAGATTCAACATTCTCCTTCGATTCAAGACAACAAAATGGGTTTTACAATTTTTCAATAATGGACCCATCCATCCATCTTCGACCGCTTATCCGGGGCCGGGTCGCGGGGGCAACAGCTTTAGCAGGGAAGCCCAGACTTCCCTCTCCCTAGCTACTTCTTCCAGCTCTCCCCAGGGGATCCCGAGGCGTTCCCAGGCCAGCTGGGTGACATAGTCTCTCCAGCGTGTCCTGGGTCTTCCTCGGGGTCTCCTCCCGGTGGGACATGCCCGGAACACCTCACCAGGGAGGCTTTCAGGAGATGCCCAAGCCACCTCATCTGGCAGGAGGCATCCGAATCAGATGCCCAAGCCACCTCATCTGGCTCCTCTCGATGTGGAGGAGAAGCGGCTCGACTCGGAGCCCCTCCCGGATGACCGAGCTTCTCACCTTATCTCCAAGGGAGAGCCCGGACACCCTGCGGAGAAAACTCATTTCGGCCGCTTGTATCTGGGATCTCGTTCTTTCGGTCACGACCCATAGCTCGTGACCATAGCAATAATGGACCCAATCGAGATTTTGTTTGACATTGCACGATCGAGTTTTTTGTGCTAATCAGTATTTTATGGAGATGGTTTATGTTTTGCCCTTAAGACACAATCATTTTAGAGATTTGAGTTGATTGCCAAACATTAAAAAAAAAAAAAATCGGCACAATTGTATCAGCGATCCCCGACCTTTTTTTGCCCCGCGGACCGGTTTCATGTCTGGCAATATTTTCAGTATTTTCAGGTAATATTTCAAATCATCTGCGATTGGCTGGCAACCGATTCAGGGTGTCCCCCGCCTACTGCCCGGAGACAGCTGGGATAGGCTCCAGCACCCCCCGCGACCCTAGTGAGGATCAAGCGGTTAGGAAGATGAATGAATGAATGAATGAATGAATGAATGAACGAATGAATGAATGAATGAATTTCAAATCATCTTTCCGCATCTGTTTAGACCAACAGTGGCGCAAATGTGTGACGTTCATAGAGTATCAGGGCCGCAGATTCCCAGCGTGCTGACGACATTTGACTTGACTTTTTACTCTCCCCGCCTCTGCCCACACAGCAACTTCTCATATCATTTATAAGTAATTCAATTAGGGTGGAGACTGTTTGGTGACCAGACGGAAGCTTAAGCATTAACATAATTCCAGACTGTGAGGCACACTCCACTCTGTGGTGAGCCTGCATGTGTCCTCCTCCACCGCGCACACACACACACACACACACACACGTGCACACCCCAAAACCAACTGAGCATCTCTGAGAATTTTATTATCATTCTCTTGGAGCGTTTTAGTGAGTAATCGTTGGGATTTGCAGCTCCTGATCCGCCATTTACATGTCAAAACCTCCCTGGGCTCTGGATGTAAGGGACCCAATTTGGAATGACAAAGCTCAGCCAGACACAGCTGATCCACAAAAGAGGGGCTGGTTAAGTTCTTCCTCCCAGTCACCAGCTGCTCCACTGACCCATAGAACCCCCCCCCCCCCCCCCACCCCTACACCCCCATTCAGCACAGCACTGCACAGCGGTGCTGCCACGTGCGCGCCATCTGAGAAGCTCGCCTCTCATCTATCTCATTTGCTACCATTGATTATGTTATCGGGGACACTCAGTTAGGGACATTGTGTTCCTATTCGCTTTTTATCCACTCAATTTGCGATTTGATTGGATGTGTGTCGGACAGGAAAAGGCAACGTTTTCCAAAGGTGCGGAACAAATGACAAACACAAATGGTGCCATGAGGCACGCGTTTAATTCGTTGCGTCGTATTTCAAATCATCTTTCCGTATTCCAATGGACGGAAATGGAATTCACACCCCCCACCCTGCCCCTCCATTTTTTTTTTTACTCAAAATGTTGTACGGCAGGCCCATAGTAAACAAAGGATATTTTGAAGTGCGTAATCTTACATGTTTTCATATCAAAACAGCAATGGAAGGGTTTTTTTTGTTGCATGGATACTGCACATTTCATTCATTCATTCATCTTCCGAGCCGCTTGATCCTCACTAGGGTCGCGGGGGGGGTGCTGGAGCCTATCCAAGCTGTCTTCGGGCAGTAGGCGGGGAACACCCTGAATCGGTTGCCAGCCAATCGCAGGGCACACAGAGACGAACAACCATTCGCACTCACACTCACACCTAGGGACAATTTAGAGCGTCCAATCAGCCTGCCACGCATGTTTTTGGAATGTGGGAGGAAACCGGAGCACCCGGAGAAAACCCACGCAGGCCCGGGGAGAACATGCAAACTCCACACAGGGAGGCCGGAGCTGGAATCGAACCCGGTACCTCTGCACTGTGAAGCCAAAGTGCTAACCACTGGGCTACCAGGTTCCCTAAGAACAATATTTGAGTTTTCAATCAGCCTGCCATGTATTTTTATGGAATGTGGGAGGAAACCGGAGTACCCGGAGAAAACCCACGCAGGCCCGGGCAGAACATGCAAACTCCGCACAGGAAGGCCAGAGCCAGCATCGAACCCGCAACCTTTGCACTGTGAGATCGACGCGCTAACCACTAACCGCTAAGCACCGGGCTGCCCCATACTGCATTTTCCTGCACATTACTGCACATTCATTTTTAATTTTTTTTTTTTTACAATGAATCAAAAAAAAACCTTTTTCAAGATACCCCGTGCCTGCTCTAGAATAAATAAATTAGCTCTTACATCATTCATTTGGGTCGTGACACATTATTTTGGACCTGTTTCATAAAGGAAAGAAGTTGCACAACAAGCTAATCCCCTCACAGTTGTCTCTTCCGTGCGATTATGTAAACTCCAGATGATTCCATCCTTCCCTTTCATACGTTTTGTGTATTCCGTCGGGCACCGTCATTGATTTGCTTTAACACCAGCGTGTGCAGCGTCGATCGCATGGACGCGGGTTCTGTTTGTGTCCGCCTCTCGACACAAAGCGGTTAAGGCATGTGTCACCCCTCCTAGCATTGTGCACTGGAAATACAGGATCCAGGCCAGGGGGCTTAGTTTTGGAGGTCACGCCCATTGTGTTTTTCTGGCCATCATTACCAAGGGGATTCAAACATTCTCCAACAGCAGCCGGTGTTTCCATAAGTGAGGCCGGAGAGTACCTGACTCCTTATAAGTAAGACAACCGCTGGGCCTCAAACCAGATGGTCAGGTAGGGCGGGCTCCTGTTGATGCAAAGGGGGGCGGATTGTGTAAGTAGATTTAAACCGGCGAAAAACGGGGACGCGTTTCATTAGCGTCGCCGGCGGCAGCTCTATATATGGAGCGCCAGCCCACAGAAACAGACGTGCGGAGATGAAAATAGCCTTTAATAGCCCCGTTTGGGGAGTTTTATTCCATCCCACTCTGCTGCCACAAGGAAAGTGACAGACGGCGCAGAGTCCGCTGAGAGCGGGCTCCATTCACCCAACCGCCGTGCTCCCTCGGGCCGAGAGGGAAGGTGGAGAGTGTGGGAAAAAGGAGGGGCAGTGGAACAATAGAGGTGTGGGTTATGGTGGGGTGAACAGAAAGACGAGTGATAAGAATGAGCTGGAAGCCGTGTTGTTTGATCGGCGCTCCAGGAATTCATTCATTCATTCATTCATTCATCTTCCGAGCCGCTTGATCCTCACTAGGGTCGCGGGGGGTGCTGGAGCCTATCCCAGCTGTCTCCGGGCAGTAGGCGGGGGACACCCTGAATCTGTTGCCAGCCAATCGCAGGGCACACAGAAACGAACAACCATTCGCACTCACACTCACACCTAGGGACAATTTTTTTAGAGTGTTCAATCAGCCTGCCACGCATGTTTTTGGAACGTGGGAGGAAACCGGAGCACCCGGAGAAAACCCATGCAGGCCCGGGGAGAACATGCTATCTCCACACAGGGAGGCCGGAGCTGGAATCGAACCCGGTACCTCTGCACTGTGAAGCCGACGTGCTAACCACTGGACTACCGGGCTGGCTCCAGGAATTATATAACCAAATACCTCGTTTACCGACGTGTGATCATTCATACGTGACCATTTTTTTACACATGAAGCAACTTCATTCTTCCCACTTGACGTTTACGAGACGCGACCTCAAAACGTTTCAGTCAATCATTAAAAAATAAAAATAAAAACACGGCATCCAGCTGCAAGAAGTTACGATTCAGTCTGCTCTCGAATAGCTCGTTCGACTCTCAGCAACCTTTGACAACACGCGTTATCTTTTGTTGGCAGCCTTGGAACTCCACCAGACTGTAGGCCGACATACATTTGCATTGACAGAATAGAGTAGAATGGAATCATTTTTTTGGGGGGGCGGGGGGTGGTGAAGAGATTTTTGGCCATGTGCCAACTGAGCTATGACGGAACACTCCTGATCGTATTCAGCCAACTTTGTTTTCATGAAGCATAACCACAGTGACGTCCAGTCTGTCCTCAAAACACTTTGTCGCTTCTACCGCTACCAGTCCTGCCACTCACAATCTGACAAACTGTGACAGTTAGCTGCTTACATTCGCCTTCTTACGACATAAGCTTATACCCGCCAAATTTTCGCCGCCGTCGTGCGTATTGACATATTTTTTCTGTAGCCCAAAATCGACAATTCAGATTGTCCATGGCAATTAGCATTATCTTGCCGCCTGTTGCACATCAGTAAAATTCAATCAAAATCCTTTGTGTTGTAAAAATAATTTTCAATTCCGTTTCCGGAGCTCGGTTGAAATGGGGATCAATTGAGATCTGAATTTGAATCAGAATCATTCATTCATTCATCTTCCGAGCCGCTTGATCCTCACAAGGGTCGCGGGGGGTGCTGGAGCCTATCCCAGCTGTCTTCGGGCAGTAGGCGGGGGACACCCTGAATCGGTTGCCAGCCAATCGCAGGGCACACAGAAACGAACAACCATTTGCACTCACACTCACACCTAGGGACAATTTAGAGTGTTCAATCAGCCTGCTACGCATGTTTTTGGAATGTGGGAGGAAACCGGAGCACCCGGAGAAAACCCGCGCAGGCCCGGGGAGAACATGCAAACTCCACACAGGGAGGCCGGAGCTGGAATCGAACCCGGTACCTCCGCACTGTGAAACCAACGTGCTAACCACTGGACTACCGGGCCGCCCGAATCAGAATCATACAAATGCAAATGTGATTGTCACAGCCATAATACTGCTATTTTGCAATGATTTACATGAGAGTTACTTGTATGTATGATGAATCTATAATGAAGACTTAGCAGGTCCTTATAATATCCCCTAGCAAGGCTATATTAAAAGCCTTTGGTCCCTGGTGGGTACTCTGTGCACATTCACTTGTAATAGCTTTTTCATCCAGAGGTGTCCTGAGCTGGAAGAACAGTCACAGTCAATGCTGCTGCTGTTGCTGCTGCTGCTGCAGATGTGTTGGGGGTTGGGAAGCATGGAAGGATGGAGGGAGTGTGGGTGGTAGAAACCCAATCCCCTCATATTGGGTGCACATTGCCCCCAGAGAGTATCCAAGAAACCGGAGGCCCAGCTGTCCTTAACAATGGATCTGCCCCTCACCAGCCACCACTCAAAAAGAATGGGGGAGGGGGGAGGGGGGTCATTGTGACTCCTCAAGGGCTGCGTCCAGGGAGACTAGCCAGAACATGCTCTCCTTCAACACACAGACATGTCTATTGCTGCTTGAGACACGAAACGTGCATTCTATTGCCATCACATGGCTATCACAAGCTTCTGTTGCTAAAACTTCATATTTAGTGGATCAACAGCAGGTTTGTCCAGAATCCGTTAGTACTAGTCCTCCAATAGTTAAATTACATACTTTGAGTCTGAAATGTGTGACAAAACATGACCATGACCTTTTTAAGGGCATAGCTTCATAAAATGAAATGGACACTGACATGATAACATTTTACCTTATAGCATTCGCTGACCTTCATATGAAGCATTCAAAGTGATTTGGATGGCTTGGTAAAATGAACAAGAAAATGGAGACAGAATGAGAGCTAATGATAACAACAAACTGTCCTACGACTTTTGTGGCATTTGGCCGCTCAAGTTAGTTTACATTTGATGTAAGCCAACTTGGAATAATTTCTGCCAGAGCGAGTGTTGTTGTATGTCTTTGTGTCTGGGGCTTTGCCGTTCTTTTGTTCACATACAACGTTCAAAGCCTCTGAGGTGAACACAAGTGAGCACTAAAGCTAGCTAGCTATTCAATGTAAATCCTCATGCAACAGTGGAGAGAGAACAGACATTAGTTTTCGCTTATATAAGCTAACAGAGCATGTCCGTTTATAGCCTGATTAAGTGCCTTTATTTACACCTTCATTTTAGTTCGGTGTTTAATTGCTAGCTCTCAATTGTTTTACGGTGTACTGAAACCAATCAAGCATTTATTTCTTTACTTATCGTCTATATATTTATTTAGTCTAATCGTTCATGTATTTGGTGACAGATTATTGTTTCAGTCATTACATGCTCAGAGCAACCGAGGTGGAAAAAAGGCTAACTTTAACAGACAATTTCTACTCAATGTAGGCTACTAGCGTGTCACATCTTAATGTAGCTTTCGGTTTGTAATTATTTTTGTTTATAGCAGGTCAAAAGGTATCTTGTAACCATGGTGGTTAGCTGGCTATCTTGTATAATTTCACAATTGGATTGAGTTTGTTTCATAGTTTAATTTTTAATTTCTTGAAAAACATTTTGAGCGACCAAAATCTGCGACTCAAGCTAGCAGCAAAGGCAACCCAGCTATTGTGATCTATAAATTCTCTCATGAGATGGGTTAGAACATTCTTACTTTCTGGTAGATTTGGACAGAATAACCAAAAGCTTGTACAATATTACCCCACTGTGACGTTTACATTGTGTTGGCCATGCGAGTGTTGTGTTTCTCTTACTTCCGAATAAACTGTTTTCAAGCATCCACAATGGCCGAAAGTAACAACTTGAGCCTGCACTAAAAACAAACGGGCCGTATCGACCTATTGCAACCGCTAGCTGCTCATGTTCTGTTCCTCTGAAATTGGGAGTGTTAATCTTTTCCCGTTTTGTACAATTTTTTGTGACAAATTTGAAAGCATTCACATGATCAAGAGCTTTGCTTTAGCGCTCCACAAAAACTAAATAATAAAATTAACCCTAAAAAAACGGTTTTGTAGTCATTTCATGTGTTAGCTGCTAACGCTACATTGTTTTGAATGTGAAGTTTCCTTGTTTTGCTTCATTGTTTTGTTACAAAATGCCACATACTGTTTAGCGTGCCGCCTAAGAAAGAAACAATCCAATATTTTGTGACAGCTAGCTGTTAGTGTGCGCCTACCGTCGACTATTTTCAAGTTGCTTGATCTAAAATAGGAACATTATAAGCACTTAACGAAACCATTGCCCCATGCGGTACTTCTAACATGTAGAGAAAAACACCGGCGTTTATTTCTAAATACTAGTTGATTGGCACTTACTTTCCAAATTCATGTACAGACATTAATTGAGCTGTCAGTCTTTTATTGTGCCCTAACTGCTGATTGTTGATGAGGACGGTGCTGCGATAAGTGACTTGGAGTTTGTCGGGAGGGACTGAGAGACATGTGGGTGAGACAAAGAGAGGCAAACGTTGTTGTGGGATGCTGTTTTTGTGTAGGTGAGCGTCTCTCAGGTATTCCTCCTCCCGCCAGCGAGGTCTTTTATTCCGTGCAGCACAAACAGACACAAAGTCCACCGGGGGAAGCAGCAGTCTGTCAGTTCTGAGGCTTATGTTGAAGGCTGCCCCTCCCCCTCACCCCACAATACAACAACATTCTCTCTCTGCCTGTCTCTCTCTCTCTCTCTCATATGCTTGAAGGCATATGAGACAGACACATACACGCAGAGGGGCGGCCTTTTTCTCCTTCACACACTCAATTGTCCTCTATGCCCTCCCTCTGTTTATTCATGGCGACCCCGGTGCTGATACCATCTAATTCTATCTCAATTACATCAGCCAACTCCCTATCCTGCTCACCAACAACTATTTTCCTTCATACCCCTGGCTGTCGACCTCAATCAGCACTGTGCCTTGAATAATAATAACAATACTACTGCTAATAAATAATGCAATAAATACTTTGCCAAACTCACCTGCTTGTGAGTTCTTCTGTCGAAATATTGTTTTGTTTGCGCTTAGTGTTTTTGATTGTGTGACATAAGGGAAACTGCTCGTGCCGAAGTGAAAAAAAAAACACAAATTCTATTAAAAAAACAAACAAACAAAACAACTCAGAGGATGCTGCACAGCCCATAAAAAGACCAATTATTTATTTCGTACTCGCTAATTCATACATATATTTGAGGCAGTGATACATGCATGTTATACGGTATATGGTTTTCAAAATGCTACTGAGCATTCCTTGGACCGCGTCAGACATGCACATGATGGCTAAACCAGTATCACACCAGTCCAAAACCTGAGACAAGTTACATGAAAAAAAATTCAAAACCACCTTTCATTCATTCATCTTCCGAGCCGCTTGATCCTCACTAGGGTCGCGGGGGGTGCTGGAGCCTATCCCAGCTGTCTTCGGGCAGTAGGCGGGGGACACCCTGAATCGGTTGCCAGCCAATCGCAGGGCACACAGAAACGAACAACCATTTGCACTCACACTCACAACTAGGGACAATTTAGAGTGATCAGTCAGCCTGCCACGCATGTTTTTGGAATGTGGGAGGAAACCGGAGCACCCGGAGAAAACCCACGCAGGCCCGGGGAGAACATGCAAACTCCACACAGGGAGGCCGGAGCTGGAATCGAACCCGGTACCTCCGCGCTGTGAAGCCGAGGTGCTAACCACTGGACTACCGGGCCGCCCTATATATTAAAAAAGAACATAATTTTATAGCCATTTGTGACAAGAATAAAATAACCCACAGTATGTTGCTTTTATTTTAGCACGCCGGTCATTTTGAAGCATCATGACTTGCGTCTCAATTAAAATCTGCATGAATACAGATGCACTTTTCCCACACAAATCTTCCATGCGCAAAAGAGTCTGATTTAAAGGGCTCGTAAACGACGCCCATGTTTGGACTTCCCGAAGAGAGCGATGCCCGTGTCGCCTGCGGCGTCTCGTCAGTGGCGAGTGTGAGTTTATGTGGATCAGTGTATAATTCAAACCGTAGCAGAACAACTGAGTGTGGCCCCTCACTTACGCTACTGAAACAGTAAGGGAGGAGGCAATGGTGTGGTGTCCTGTTTTTAAGATTAAACTGGAGTGGAAATGAAGGAATGAGTATAGAAATATAGTGTGTGTGTGCTAACATCACCGTGCGCGCTGAATGGGTTAGCACTAGCTCACGCTAAGAATTCAAAATGGCTTCCGTCCTTGTTCAAGTCAGTGCATACCTTCTTTTTGGGGTGCGTCCTGTTGTGTCCACCACTGGTACTCGTGTCAACGGCCAGTCCAATTCTAACATTCCCCGGGGCGCTAATCAAGTGAGCTTGGGGAAGGAATTTCATTGGTGACTGCTAAAATTCATTTATTTTCGCGAGGATTTTCGTGATTACAAAAAAATTGCCAGTTTTCCAGCATGTTGAGGCCCCCAAAAATTGTTTGGACATTAGTCTAAAAAAAATACATAAAAAATACACATTGGCATTCCAAGAGGGCCTGTGAATGGCCTGGTACTCAGCTCCTATTAATAGTGTGAGGGAAGGAAAAACAATGCAACAAATAGCAACACTATGATTGGCACGGATTATAACCCGAGCAAACAAACACAAAACAATGTGGATTTAGGACAATGCGAGAGCATACGGCGAGTGGGAAATTGGACCGTTTCATTCCGTTGCATCAGCACCCCAGCTTGCTTTGTTACACCAAATAATAAGGTGGTGGTCACGCGTTATAAACTTGCAAATTGTGATGCAACGGACAAAAAAAAAAAAAAACGATTTCTGTGAGATATGATTTCTGTTCTGTGTTCGCCTCTAATTATACGCTGCTGCCTTTCCTGTAGCCAGAAATCCCCCCCCCAAACCCCCCCACAAAAAAAACCCTAAAAGCTTGTACCTCCCCTTCCCTTGGCAGATGAGCCATAAAGTGAAGAATTGTTACCCGATCGAGTCATAAATCATTCATACAGATTTGATTGGTTTGAATGTCCCTTCACGGTGACGCTAAAACGTCGCCGTTGTCTTTTTAATGAGATGCTGGTGCACATTGCACAGACAGTTATGTCACATTGACCAATTGTTTACTTTTGAAGGGTTCCATATTTTGTAAAATTCATTCATTCATTCATCTTCCTAACCGCTTGATCCTCACTAGGGTCGCGGGGGGTGCTGGAGCCTATCCCAGCTGTCTTCGGGCAGTAGGCGGGGGACACCCTGAATCGGTTTCCAGCCAATCGCAGTGCACAGAGACGAACAAACATTCGCACTCACACTCACACCTAGGGACAATTTAGAGTGTTCAATCAGCCTGCCACGCATGTTTTTGGAATGTGGGAGGAAACCGGAGCACCCGGAGAAAACCCACGCAGGCCCGGGGAGAACATGCAAATTCCACACAGGGAGGCCAGAGCTGGAATCGAACCCGGTACCTCTGCACTGTGAAGCCGACGTGCTAACCACTGGACTACCGAGCCGCCCTAGATATTATTCATTCATTCATCTTCCGAGCCGCTTGATCCTCACTAGGGTCGCGGGGGGTGCTGGAGCCTATCCCAGCTGTCTCCGGGCAGTAGGCGGGGAACACCCTGAATCGGTTGCCAACCAATCGCAGGGCACACAGAGACGAACAACCATTCGCACTCACACTCACACCTAGGGACAATTTAGAGCAGGCATGTCCAAAGTCCGGCCCGCGGGCCAAATCCGGCCCGCAGTCGAATTTCATCCGGCCCTCGGCCCCTGTCATAAAATCAGTGCCTTCTGGCCCGCAGGTTGGGCGCAATGGAACACGTGTTGCATTGACTGAGGTCTCGTAGACTGGTGAGTGATGTTTCATAGAGTACTGCTTCCCTCTAGTGGCTAAATGAGTAATAGCATTCACTAAATGAGTAATAGCATTTAGACACTAGAGGGCATCACTCACGAGTTAACAAGACATCACTCCGTGTTTATATTGACTGATATGTCATATTTCAAATTCCTGTTTCAAATGAACCAAAATAAATTCTTAAGATTGTTGAAATTAAAATAAAAATGGAAATGTGAAACAGACTGGCTTACTAAAATTTGTTGAACAATATTGTTGTTCAATGTAAAGAATGTCAGCCAAGGTCGGCCCCCCGACATTTTACCACATAAAATCTGGCCCCCTTGGCAAAAAGTTTGGACACCCCTGATTTAGAGTGTTCAATCAGCCTGCCACGCATGTTTTTGGAATGTGGGAGGAAACCGGAGCACCCGGAGAAAACCCACGCAGGCCCGGGGAGAACATGCAAACTCCACACAGGGAGGCCGGAGCTGGAATCGAACCCGGTACCTCTGCACTGTGAAGCCGACGTGCTAACCACTGGGCTACCGGGCCGCCCATTTTGTAAAATAAATAAATAAATAAATAAATAAACTGCTCGGGCCATCCCCTCTCGTTTTTTTTCTGTGATTTCCCATCTTCCCTTGTGGATTTTTTTCCCCCCGCTTTTGGCAGTTGATAATAATATCCAATACAGTACTAAAACTAACTGTTTTAATGACTTCTGTGACTTGGTGCAGAGGGCAGGTCAGGTGCTTCTGATCCTGCCGCAAGACTGTCAGGAACATTTTGTAATGCAGTGGAACCTCAAAGGATGAACCTATATAATCAGAGAAGCATGGATATAGAAACATTGTGTTACAGACAATGTGCAAGATACCATTTTACAGTCTGAACGGTCTCACAAGTTAACAAATGTTAAGCGTGAAACTAAAAGTAAATCAAAGACTTCGTACACATCTCAACTTTTCTTTTTTTTAAAGTCTTGCCTGGATTCAGTAGCCAATCCGATCGCAGCGGTGCATGATAGATGGTAATTATAGTTAGCATGAAGCTAAGATGTGGTTTGAGAGAAGTTGTAATTGTCTTTGTTTTATGTTTACTTTGACAGTAAATTTCAAGTGGGGCAGCCTGGTGGTCCAGTGGTTAGCGCGTTGACCTCACTGTGCAGAGGTCGTGGGTTGGATCCCGGCCTTCCTGTGTGAAGTTTGCATGTTCTCCAAGGGCCGGTGTGGTTTTTATCCGGGTACTCCGTTTCCTCCCACATTCAAAAAACATGCATGGCAGGCTAATTGAACATTCTAAATTGTCCCGAGGTGTGAGTGTGAGTGCAGATGGTTGTTCGTCTGTGTGTGCCCTGCGATTGGTTCAGGGTGTCCCCCGCATACTGCCCGACGACGGCTGGGATGGGCTTCAGCACCCCCCGCGTCCCTTCTGAGGATTATGCGGATCGGAAAATGAATGAATGAATTTCAAGTGGGCGTGGCATTTTACACAATTTGCCAAAAGTGTAAGTTGAGTTCCATTCACCGGCAACCTTCAGCGCTCGCATTTCAAGTTTGAGCTCACAAGTAAAAAATAAAAAAATAAATACGAGGCCGAATGACAGATCGCATCTCAGAGACTCCTTTGGATCACTTGAAGGGCTGCGGAGGGGTTAAATCAAAACCGATTTTCCGCTTCATTTTTTTTGCGTGTGGTGCGCATCGCTGCCACTCACAGGACCGGAGTAGCACAACAACAACCATTATAATGGCGCGAAGTAGAACCGTTTTTACAAACGACTGGCACGTCGTCTGTACACGTCGCCGTTTTCCTGCTGTTTCGTACGTACAGCGTCACATAAACCACAACACTGAAATATGAAATCTGCCATTGCGTGAGATTACAACTCAACTCGAGCGGAGGTCCACGCTCGGCAAAGCGCTCGTATTTTTCCCCGCTGCTTCTTGAGTGCTGGTTTGCGCCGAACCATTGCAGAACATCAACGCGCACAGAGAGGACATTTGACAGTCTGTCATTGAACTCCCGCCGTGCACTGACCATCGAGTTCCTGTTCCAGACAATAACAGGAAGTGGTTAACAAGCTCCCCGACTGGCAAGTCCAGTCGTGGAAATTCTACACGTCCTCCCACAACAGCAACAACGTCCCGATATCGAATATAAGTGAATCTCTTCCTCCAATCTATTTTGCATGCGGAAACCAAGATATGCGGCATAACAGAAATTAAAAAAGCGCTTTGGGGTGAAGCGAGAAGGTTTTAAATAATGCATGCGTGTGTACAAACTGCAGGGGCCGACTTCTTCTATATTTCCAAAAGCAGTGACCTTTACCTTGCTTCGCATACAAATGAAGCGAGTGCTTCGACGCCGCCGTCATGTTTATGTGAATGTTAATCATGCTTGGCTTGCCCCGAGTGGCCGCTGCAGTGGATACTGGAGGGAAAACAGGCGCACTTCCCCCCCCCTTTTTTTTTTTAATTTATTTTTTTACCCAACATATTGCACCTCAGCGGACAAACAAAGGCTAAAAACAGAACCGTGTTTTCATTTGCGGTTTGGAATCGATGTTGTCGGGTTATTTCTGGGAGGCAGCGTTGCGCTGTGACTAATCAATGGAAAAAATGAGTGGCGATTCTTGTGCTTTTTTTTTTTTTTTCGTTCGAAACGATGATGCAACATCGCCAAAGGTCATGTTGTGGTTTGCAAGGAGGCATTTCCCCCCTTTTATGTGCTCCCTTGTGCTCTCTTTTTTTTTTTCAGTCTTTCTTCATCTGGATGGATGACTGTGTTTTATTGTCACACATGGCCAAGGAACAGATCAAGATCTCTATGGGCAATCAATCAAATGGCATATGCCGGATTGTGGCTCATGCCTCTTTAAGACAAACGTGAGCTATGAATTGAGATGTCAGATCCACTCGCGCTTCTTCTTTTTTTTACCTTCCCAATGCCGCTAAATGGTGCCGCGACCGGTATGATATCCGCCGTCCTTCTGCAAACACGCGCCGCTCTCGGAAAGATTTTTGCTACGTTTCTCCTTCGCCTCAGCCTGTAATTAATGTTCTTCAGGAGAAGGAGGGGGGGGGGGGATGTGTAAATATAGTTGCTCAGTCTTTTAGCCAATTACGCAGAACAAAGACAGCGGATGTCAGCAGAATCCTTCAGCGCTCGGGGAGCTCCGAGAACCAGCAGGCCTGACCTTCAGGCTTTCACGTCTTTACCGCTCCTTATCTGCCACGCGTTACTTTCTTATTGCCGTCCTGGCTCAATCTGCTGCAGTCTTCCAAGGACGGATCCGCCGTTTGAATCAAACAAGCCCCCCCCCTCCTCCTTTTTTTTTTGGACTGCATATTCCAGCACAATTATCATACTCGAAATAACAGACATTGGCCAAGGTCGAACAGCCCTAATTTGGATCGGCACCAAATTGGCCGCTTTTATGTAGGCAGCCACACCAAAAAATGTGGTGGACGCATTCTTGGCTCTGATTCCGTCGCTCTTAAAGATTTGTCGACATTAACGTTGAAGTGGTTGTATTGTTTTCTGAATCCTGCTAACCATAATGATTGATAGATTTAAAAAAAAACATCAATGAAGAGACTGGCGGAGTCGTTTTTGCATAACTTTGCACACCTCCAACCCCACAATACACAATACCGTGCAGAAATAAGCTTCTATGGGAAAATGAAATCACCCCAATCCACACCGCAAATGAATTAGTCACACCCAAACACTAAATTTTATGGAGATGTGAAAGGGGGTGTTGGTGTGTAGAAAAAAAACATTTAAACATGAATAAAAGGACAATTTCTTTAATTCACGCTATTTATTCATTCATTCATTCATCTTCCGTACCGCTTGATCCTCACAAGGGTCGCGGGGGGTGCTGGAGCCCATCCCAGCCGTCTCCGGGCAGTAGGTGGGGGACACCCTGAATCGGTTGCCAGCCAATCGCAGGGCACACATAGACGAACAACCATCCACGCTCACACTCACACCTAGGGACAATTTAGAGTGTTCAATCAGCCTGCCACGCATATTTTTGGAATATGGGAGGAAACCGGAGCACCCGGAGAAAACCCACGCAGGCCCGGGGAGAACATGCAAACTCCACACAGAGAGGCCGGAGCTGGAATCGAACCCGGTACCTCTGCACTGTGAAGCCGACATGCTAACCACTGGACTACCGGGCCGCCTGAAATCACCCCAATCCGCACCACAAATTAATTTGTCACACCCAAACACAAAATTTTATGGGGATGTGAAAGGTAGTATTGGTGTGCGGAAAAAAAAAAACATTTAAACATGAATAAAAGGACAATTTCTTTAATTCACGCTATTTATTATTATTATTATTATTATTATTATTATTATTATTATTTTATGATAATGATGATGATAATTATTATTCATTTCTCTCTGTGGATTTTACATAACAGTGCTAATTGTAAAAGTAAGAAAGAAAAATAATGACAATGATCAAAGGACATTTTCTGGATCTCCACCAAAATGTGTTATTAGGTGATTTCTTGCTCAGTGACAACCAATTGAAGATTTACAAAGTTTTGTGAGGACTCATTAAAGTTGTAAAACTGGCTTCATTCTCGGCCCATACCGCAGTCCCGGTGAAAGCGTCATGAAAATCTGCACGTTTTGCTCAATTCTGACAACTATTGAAGGGAAATCACAACAATGAAGAAACATTTCAAGGCTACCAAAACCAAAGGGAATTTCCCCCCCAAAAAATGTAATTGGTTCTTTGATGGCCATTGTCAAAATTCCTGGCTCTTGTTGGATTTGTTTTTCTCCGAGTCTGACAAAAAGTCAAAGAGGAAATAACCTTGTAATGTTCTCAACAGCTGGGGTGGGGAGTGTGGGGGTGTTTGGGGGGAGAAAAAAAAATGCTAGAAAATGAATGCTTTGGCTTTTGGCAACCGTCCACACAATTTGGTAGGAACTCGCCATAGACGTGTCCACGTCCTCCCTGCCAAAACACAAAACAAATCCCTCTAATTGTATCTATGACCTATTTCGGAACTGGTTCATCGTCCAGGCTCTGTTTTAAAAAAAAAAATAAAAAGCTCTCGGCACTCTTGCACCTCGCATATGCAAATGAAGTGTTTTGAGCAGCTTGTGCAAGGCGGTGTGCTTGTATGTATTGTAGCAGAATGCCGGACTGGCTGATCTTTCTGGAAAGACTGGCTGCGCAAAGAGGAAGAAGCCGGAGATGCTCCCACTGACTCGTGTGTGTGTGTGTGTGTGTGTGTGTGTGTGTGTGTGTGTGTGTATACACCCCGGAGTCAATAAGCAAACCAACGCGTTTGATGGGGGCGAGTGCTGTACCAGCTTTCAGTTGACTGATCTGGTCCGCATTCATAAAGCATCGGTTTGCTCTTCTATTTGCAATCTTTAAGTGGGGCAATGAGTGGCTAGCATTGTGTGTTACAGTGACACAATGTCACACACGTACCTTACAGTAGTCAACCCAGGGCCACTTACAGAAAAGACGCCGGTGCTCCTTTGGATGGAATTAAAACTCAGATGAAACCTTAATCATGAGTATGGGAACGTAAAGAAAGCCTAGATATATTTTTAAACTTGATTTAAAAGCAGTAGCACTTGGGGCTCACTTCACTTTTGTTGGTAGTTTATTCCATTGGTGGCATAACGGCGAAATGCTGATGCACCGTCTTTGCTTTGATCTCTGGGCTACAATAGCAATACAATACAATACATGCTGATTTATATAGCGCTTTCACAACAGCGGCAGCTGTAACAAAGCGCTTTACAAAATAGTTAACATAAAGTAAAATAGTAAACACAACACATAACATAAAACACGGACAGTCGTGCAGTCCTAACCACTTTTCCGTCACACGCTTTGTTGTTTGAAGCGGTTTGAGATGAAAGAGGAGAGAATCAAAGTGTCCTTTAACCAGTGGATCAGAGACGTCATGCTCAAAATGTGCACACGTCGGCTACAAGCTAAGTTTCAAAGTCAACAAGAAGCTGTAGCATCCATTGACGAAAAAAGAGATTGGTTCACTTCTCCTGTCCGATGGAAATCCATTTCAATTCCAAGCGGCGACTCACGGTTCCAAATGCGCATCGGCGCTCTTCGCCAACGCTCCTCTCTCCTCATCCTCAACTTCAGCGGCCATCCATCCAGCCGCACCAACGCCAACTTTCCAACAGCGCTGACATAGCCACTGAACAAATTGGGGTTGTGAAAAATGCTGCCCATTACTGGCACAAAAAACACAAGCGCCCCAGGTCTGTCCAGCACCGACAGTCAATGGCGCCGACATTCCTCCCAATCCAAATCTGTGCTGGTACAGGCGTGCTGCCGAGAAGGCGCAACCACCAAGCACAGATACTGCTCCTTTGACGAATGTCGTGGCCAAAAAGCGCTGAAAACAGTCCATATCAGGTTCACACAATGAAACAACAAACAGCATGTGACAAAACAAAAGACAAAAACAGCAAAAAAGAACAAAAACGCAAGGCTCTTGAAGAGCACTTGCCGAAGGCTGCCTACTCGGGCGCCATCTTGGGGAAAAAAAAAAAAAAAAGCACCCGAATCAGAACCCGACTGACTTTCTATTCAATTACTATTTTTTTTTTCATGTGTTCAGGAGCCAACCCATTCAGTGATTTGTAGACCAAAAGCAATGTTTTAAAATCTATTTGACAGCTGAGTGGGAGCCAGTGTCAAGCCTGAAGCACTTGGAGTCATGGGTTCTGATTTCTTAGTTCTTCCCGAGCCGCATAGTAACATCAATCCAAATCAATTGTTATTTATTTCCATCCATCCATCCATCCATCATCTACCGCTTATCCGGGGCCGGGTCGCCGGGGCAACAGCTTTAGCAGGGAAGCCCAGACTTCCCTCTCCCTAGCTACTTCGTCCAGCTCTCCCCGGGGGATCCCGAGTCGTTCCCAGGCAAGCTGGGTGACATAGTCTCTCCAGTGTGTCCTGGGTCTTCCTCGGGGTCTCCTCCCGGTGGGGCATGACCGGAACACCTCACCGTGGAGGCGCTCAGGAGGCATCCGAATCAGATGCCCAAGCCACCTCATCTGGCTCCTCTCGATGTGGAGGAGAAGCGGCTCGACTCTGAGCCCCTCCCGGATGACCGAGTTTCTCACCTTAACCACCAGTTTGTTATTTATTTATTGATTTATTTTTGACATTGCAAAAGGTGGCTTTTTTTTCAGTATTTATCATTCAGGAAAGAATTGATCTATAAGTCGGGCTATTGGAAGAGGTTGATATTGATGAAAATGCGAGTCCAAATGAGGTGTATTTAGCCTCGTTGTAAATCCTCGTATTTTATTTTTTTTTTCATTTTTTTTTATCCGCTACATCTTGTCACAGTCCATTTGCATGATTCACATGGCTTAATTGATTTCATTTGCATATATAAGGAACAGCCAGGCTTCCTCTCAGTTATCCAGCCTCAACATCTCGCCTATGGGGTCTTTGTTTACTCCATCGCACCGGCATCACTATTCATGAGTCTTATCTGAAAAACACTCCAGAAGAATTCCGGAAACGTGAGCGATATTTCTTTTGTGAAAGAAACACACAAGGAGCCCCCATTTGACATTGATCTATGACAAAAGGCCATGGGGAACAACAACAACAACAGCGCCGTCGGATCCTCTAGAAGCGCCGTGACCTGTGGCGAAGGCAGCCGGAGGTGTGGCTCGCTGCCTCCAGGACGTCTTAAAATAGGTCACACGTGTAGGAGGACAGATCCTTGTCGGCACACACCATCGGTGTTCGTATATGTCCTGATGGGATGCCGTTTGCTCAGAGGAAGTGGGGATTGGTTATCAATTACATTTGCGCCGCTGGTGCGGGCAACCAGAAGGGAGCAAAGAGCAGGAGGGGCGGGAGTGGGTCGGGGGGTGTTTGTTCAAACAAAGTGGACATTCATCAACGCTGCCAATCGTAGCCGACGTGATTAAGTTACCCACAGCGGGGGTCGCTTGTGCACTCGCACTCTGGACTTAAGTGCAAGGACAGATGCTGGTGTCAGAAAGACGATGGGATCAGAATAAGTCGTGATTCAACTCCTGGACTAAAGTTTAAAAAAAAAAAACATAATTACAAACTTTGATTTGTAACTGAGCAGAAAAGTAACAAAAATTAACAGCCCCCCCCCCACACAAAAAGTTTCCCTCTTCTATTAATTTGCAAAGTGCTCGTACTGAGAAGAAAAGTAGTCACATGACAAGTCGTATGTTTATTTCCAACGGCGTCGGATGTTCCTGCAACTTATACTCAGGTGCGACATGTGCGTATCGATTAAAACTAGAGCTACGACTGGCACCCAAAATCCGTGTTCCAGTTATCAGCTTGACTTTTTTGGGGGGCAATTTGCAAATACATGACCTGCCGGCTAGCCACCGGCACTAATGCACCAATAATATTTGCCAACATGTCAAACGACAGTTGAAGAAGAAGAAGAAGAAGAAGAAGTAGTTGTAGTCGTACTCATGGCAACTACGGTAAGCCATTTTGAACTAAAAAGTAAAAGTTTTTGGTAGTAAGTTATAAGTGGGAGTAAAAGATGCTTTTCTGACTCTACGACTTTAAAATATCGTAAAATAAAATGTGGCGGCCCGGTAGTCCAGTGGTTAGCACGTCGGCTTCACAGTGCAGAGGTTCCGGGTTCGAGTCCAGGTCCGGCCTCCCTGTGTGGAGTTTGCATGTTCTCCCCGGGCCTGCGTGGGTTTTCTCCGGGTGCTCCGGTTTCCTCCCGCATTCCAAAAATATGCATGGCAGGCTGATTGAACACTCTAAATTGTCCCTAGGTGTGAGTGTGAGCGTGGATGGTTGTTCGTCTCTGTGTGCCCTGCGATTGGTTGGCAACCGATTCAGGGTGTACCCCGCCTACTGCCCGGAGACAGCTGGGATAGGCTCCAGCACCCCCCGCGACCCTAGTGAGGATCGAGCGGTTAGGAAGATGAATGAATGAATAAAATAAAATAAAATGTCATTGGCATGCTAACGTTTAGCATCAATAGTCAAAGTCTTTAAGCAACGGATATTTGAATACAAAAGTTAGGGAGAGGGTGCCCCGGTCGCATGAGTTCCCAAAGTAGTCAAATTAACATCTGCATTTTACACTCAGGATAAACTGTCGCCAAAGTGTCACAGCAAGCAAGCGAACGGACGGCAATGGCACCCCGCCGAGCCGCCGGCGACTCCCTCTTACTAGCCGACATGAAACATTCTGTAAGCCGGTGAGAAATGTCTTGGCGAGGAGCATGCTTCTGACACCGAGCCATCACATGCGCTTTCGACTCGTTCTTTTGCGTTCACGTGTGACAAAGTTCCACAGCGACGCAAGAAGGGAAAATTTTGCCCTCGTCGACATAGCGCCATCTTGGCCAAAAAAGGGTAACACTCACACAAACACACACACCTCATGGCAATTGTATTGATATGTATCTTCCCCTGCTGAAGACCAAATCGCGCATTTACGGTCGCCTTCAAAACTGACCAAACGTGTTCGACGGGGCAAATGGCCGCCGGTCTTTTCTTGATGCAATTCACCACCCACTCGATGCAATGATTCAGTCGCTTCAATTTGTCTGACGTCAGGGCATTTATCGAGACCGTTTCTGCGCTTCTTGACTATTACATGATGGCAGAGTTGCGTCATTAGCGCGGTCAGCACTGCTCAACTTTTCCATCACGGGGGCCCGCGTTCTTGCGAACGGTGACTCTTTGCCAATCGGCTTGATCACGCTCGACTTATCATCACATGAGTGAGACGGAAGTTGGGTTGATAAAAGCGTTACTTGGAAGCAAAAAAAAATTTAAAACTAAAGACTCTTCAATGGAAGTGACTTGTGGGATATGTCTTGGGGGATTTTTTTTAAAGGGTGGGGGAGAGGGGTGCGGGGGTGTACCAAACCCAAGTGAAATAGTCGGCTGCTTCTTCTCTGCCAGTTGTCACAAGAGTAAACAGGATGTGTGCAGCGTATTAGAGGGCGGAGGGGGGGAGGGGGGGGGCGGCCGGCAAGGCGTAAGCCTCCAAAAGAAGAGCAAAGCAAGCTAAGCTGAGTGGATACGCCTTTCCGACAGACAATGAGTGTTATGAGCAACAGCCGAAATGACACGGCCACACATCATTTTCCTGACAAGGTCTCAGGGTGTTTTGATTCAGCGGCGCACTGACTCATGGCGCCGTAAAAGAAGCAGCTGATCACTTTGAGACCAACAATGACAAATTGAAAAGAGGAATTGAAGGTGGAGACAGCGCTTCTATTCTGAAACGCCTTTGGCGAAATGGACAGTTGGAATGTTTACGAACGAGTGGCAGTAAAATGTCAGTGGATTGTTTCCCCGCCCCCCCAAAAAAAAACAAATCTCAAAACTGTGGTTTGTAGATTTGGATGTCAAATGTGTTTATATTATTCAAAATTTTCATCCATATTTTTTATCCATCCATTTTCTAATCCGCTTTACCCTCACAATGGTCGCGGGGGTTGCCGGAGCCTATCCCAGCTGTCTTCGGGTTGACTTGACGGGGGACACCCTGAACCGGTTGCCAGTCAATCGCAGGGCACACAGAGATGAACAACCATCTGCGCTAACACTCATCCCTAAGAACATTCATTCATTCATTCATCTTCCGAGCCGCTTGATCCTCACTGGGGTCGCGGGGGTGCTGGAGCCTATCCCAGCTGTCTTCGGGCAGTAGGCGGGGGACACCCTGAATCGGTTGCCAGTCAATCGCAGGGCACACAGAAACGAACAACCATTCGCACTCACACTCACACCTAGGGACAATTTAGAGTGTTCAATGGAATGTGGGAGGAAACCGGAGCACCCGGAGAAAACCCACGCAGGCCCGGAGAAAACATGCAAACTCCACACAGGGAGGCCGGAGCTGGAATCGAACCCGGTACCTCTGCACTGTGAAGCCGACGTGCTAACCGCTGGGCTACCGGGTTCCCTAAGAACAATATTTGAGTTTTCAATCAGCCTGCCATGTATTTTTATGGAATGTGGGAGGAAACCGGAGTACCCGGAGAAAACCCACTCAGGCCCGGGGAGAACATGCAAACTCCGCACAGGAAGGCCAGAGCCAGCATCGAACCCGCAACCTTTGCACTGTGAGATTGACGCGCTAACCACTAACCGCTAAGCACCGGGCTGCCCCATACTGTATTTTCCATTTCGGCTTAAAATGTCACTCATTGGCCTCTTTGACGATATTCGTTTTTTTAAAATGCTGAAAATTTCAGTCAGTCATCAAAGGTATGAAGGGGGAAAAAGCGTGACCAAAGCTGGATTTAACAGCATTTATACTTGGGGCTGACGTCACTTATGTTAGCAACTTTTTCCATTTGTGTGCAGCATAACAGCTAAATGCCGCTTCACCTTGTTTGCTTTGAAACCCGGGTGCTTTTGTCAGGGTTCCTTGCAGTGTCACGGACCGGCCATGTTGCTTTTCATCACGCAACTACTTTGCTTCTCTTCAGCCGAGCGACGTCTGCCAAGCTCTCGTCGCTTGACGCCATGTCAATTTCATGACCGCAGCGTGTCATCGCCGCCAATTCTCTGCTTGCGTTGCGCGATTCACTCGGACGCTCGCAGACGATTGACGTGGACGCTTAATCCCCGCGGGTCGAGTCAGGTACGCCGCACGATGATGAGGCGGGCTGAGCGGGGTGGGGGGGGGGGGGGGGGGGGGGACGGCGGGAGGCGACGTGCGGACTGACAAGCAGACAGACAAGCGTGGCCGCTAATGCGGCAGGCAGGGAGGCGCTGATGGCCGGTTGCCAAGGTGACACAGGCCAGCCGGGTTGTGTCTCATTTGCGAATGCAAACGAGACCTTGCAGCTCTTACCGACGCTTGCAAAGCCTCCTCGAGGGAGACGTCAACTAAAACCCTCGCTCCCGGGAGAACGGCTCCCGGCCCCTTGTTCCTTGCGCACACCTGAACGAAGGAAGGCATGCGCAAGTATTTGTTTGCTTTTCATGTTTTCCTGCCACCCCCCGCCTCCTTTTGTGTCCAGTGGGCTCCTTTTGAGAAGAAGGATTGCCAGTGGCTTCGAAAAGTGTCCGACAACCCCCCCCCCCCCCCCCACATTGACATCTTCCTTGTATCCTGCAAGCCTCCATTGATTCTCTCTGTTGAATTGAGAGGGGGAGGTTTTGGGAGGGAGGGGAGGGGTAGGGGTGATGTCTGCTGTTGAATAACAGCTCTCAGCCGACGCAGCGCTCCATCCCAACGACAACAAAAAGGCAGACTCCTTTGTTTAGCTAAAGTAAAACAGCTGGCAACAGATGTGGGTGATTTTTGGGTGTGCAGGGGTGATTTTTACGTGGCCGCGGCCAAGTGGCGTGACAAGGTTTTGTTGTGGAGGACACAAACGCACAACCGGAGAGCCCGATCAAGTCACACAGGAAGAAAAAAGAAACAAAAACAACAACAAGACGTTTTTGTTTTTTTTTCAATTTGTTTGTCAAGATCAGAAAGCATCATCGGAGGGCACTTTGCTCCGACACCCGAAAGACCGGATGACATTTTAAAAACGTAACGTGCTGTGATTTAGTCAGAAATCCTCCCGACGAAAATAAACACTTGTATTAACGGTGACGATTTTCCAGTCGAGTGAGTAACGAAACCGCATGTGCGCTTTGCAGTGACTCAAGCTTAAAGGGGAACAAAACCCATGATGTCAAACCCATGTTTCGGGGAATATACTAAATGTGGGTATCTTCTTTATCAGGCCAGTGTTTCCTAAAATCTACAAAATATTTATTGTTAAAAAAAAAAAAAAGATTTAAAGTGATCTATTTGTATATGGGGGGCGGCCCAGTAGTCCAGTGGTTAGCACGTCGGCTTCACAGTGCTAAGGTACCGGGTTCGATTCCAGCTCCGGCCTCCCTGTGTGGAGTTTGCATGTTCTCCCCCGGCCTGCGTGGGTTTTCTCCGGGTGCTGGAATAGAAATATATAATGATTGAAATAGCTTCCTTTAACTCCTTGAACAATATTTGCCCGTTTCAAAAGAGCACATTTTGGCCAATGAATGGGTCAGGCCCATTAAATTGACACAAACTGGCCTACCTCCGTTTTGTTCAGATTTCAAAAAACAATTTCCAAGGAGGGCGGCCCGGTAGTCCAGTGGTTAGCACGTCGGCTTCACAGTGCTGAGGTACCGGGTTCGATTCCAGCTCCGGCCTCCCTGTGTGGAGTTTGCATGTTCTCCCCGGGCCTGCGTGGGTTTTCTCCGGGTGCTCCGGTTTCCTCCCACATCCCAAAAACATGCGTGGCAGGCTGATTGAACACTAAATTGTCCCTAGGTGTGAGTGTGAGTGCGAATGGTTGTTCGTTTCTGTGTGCCCTGCGATTGGCTGGCAACCGATTCAGGGTGTCCCCCGCCTACTGCCCGAAGACAGCTGGGATAGGCTCCAGCACCCCCCGCGACCCTAGTGAGGATCAAGCGGCTCGGAAGCTGAATGAATGAATGAATTATAGGAGCTCCCCAAATTTCCCATATTGCACCAAACCGGCAGTTCGACTTTCCATGTCAACCTGTTGACTACGACATGTTTGTTTGTTTTTTTTTAAAACAAGAAACAGGCTCTACAATATGTACACTTAATAAAACGCATTCAAAACACCCCGTCGCGGCCACCCCAGCATGAAAAACATCTCTCCCCCCCCACCCCCCCCCCCTTCCAAATCATAGCAAGTAATTAACGTGAGAGTAAATGCACTATTATTTGCGATCATTTCGCAGTGGCGAGTACAAAACGAGTGCAAATGGAAGGCCCATTAACGAGTGAGGCTGACATACACTTATGAGAAATGCCACATATGCCGCGCCGACCAAATTCTGAATGGTTAAATGGTCATGAATAATTAGGGCATTCTCTCAGCAAGCAGATGTCTCTTTCTGCCGAGCGCCGCTCCTCGCAAGGATGAACTGGCGGCGAGATAAGCCTGGTGGAGGAGTCGTGTAAGGGAGGGGGGGTGGAGGTGGTGAGGGGAGGGGAGGGGCGCTCATCTTTTTTCGACTTCTTTTCCGGATGTGAAAGCAGAAAATATTGGACGGTGCGGTCTGTTGAGACAATATAGCGTTTGAGTACAATCACACACTCTCTCACATATGTAACGCTCTCTCATACCCAGACACACACACACACACATGCGCACACTCACACACACATTTGAAGGCTGATCAATGCGTCCGGCCCACTGACCTTCCCCCAAAACACACACACAGGACATCACACGGGTTATTTACGAGCATTCCCACTTGAAGTCCGATGAGGCTTTGGTCCTAAGGATCCACTCGTGCGTCTGCGCAGCCATAAATTTCCGAGTTCACGACTTAAATATTGATAATCGCTTGTCTTGTCCAAAGAGATGGGACACTTTGTCTTGTAAGTATCTTCCTGAGCTTTCCGAGGACTGTTTCTTTTAATGGCTTGATGCTTGAAGGAAGGAGGGGGACGGGGGTGTGGGGGGGGGGGGGGCTCTTAAGCATGACGCCTCATCGGTCAATAGTGTGTTCAGGAGATCGGTGGAGGTTAAATGGAAAATTGACATCCCTATTGACGATATTCTTTTATTGAAGCTGCCATTAAAAAAAAAAACACGCTGAATGCCTTCAAGCACGAGAGAAGCTACGTTGACACGATAGGGCGGTAATGAGCAAAAGACGCAAAAGTGGGGTGTCGTCTGCACTTTTTATTTCCCGTTTTGACGCCCGTTGATCGGAGAATATATGTGCGGGGACGCAAGAGTGTGTGGAAGCCGATTGTGTGTGCACGCCGGGCGGCTAGGCGGAGCTGTGATTGTATTGTATTCATTCATTCATCTTCCGAGCCGCTTGATCCTCATTAGGGTCGCGGGGGGTGCTGGAGCCTATCCCAGCTGTCTTCGGGCAGTAGGCGGGGGACACCCTGAATTGGTTGCCAGCCAATCACGGGGCACACAGAGACAAACAACCATCCACGCTCACACTCACACCTAGGGACAATTTAGAGTGTTCAATTAGCCTCCCACGCATGTTTTTGGAATGTGGGAGGAAACCGGAGCACCCGGAGAAAACCCACGCAGGCCCGGGGAGAACATGCAAACTCCACACAGGGAGGCCGGAGCTGGAATCGAACCCGGTACCTCTGCACTGCGAAGCCGACGTGCTAACCACTGGACTACCGGGCCGCCGTGATTGTATTGTATTGTATTGTACTTAAAAGTGAAATACAACTGATCTGTGCTCAAAAGAATGTACTGTAGTGTGTGTAAAAAAAAAAAAACCCGAAGCCAATGTAACTCTTTAAACATTTAATTTTGGGAGTCTTTCACGTATGCGAGAGCCCACATACCATTAGTGGTACTCGTAGCGCACTTCAAAGAACCACTGGATACGAAAGAGTACAAATGTAACCAATGAGTTAATAGGTTGCAGACTAGTTCATTTGGCACTGTTTGTAACCCTGAAAATGTCACGGTTTGGGTTCATGGCAAACCCGAAGCTCTCTTTGAAGCCTACTTCGAAGCCGTCTGTGGTTCGTATGCCAGGCCGGTCGTTAGCGATATAACTGGCTAAACTGGTCATTTGGCTCTGATTTGATGATGGAGCATCATCAAGAAGATTCTCATTATGCAAAAGCAGAGGTTGAATTAAGGCGTGCATTTGAATAACTTTCCACTCTTGGGACCATGTTTGATTTACGTAATATCAAGTCGAAGGCAAAGAAGAAGCCTTGGAGCTAATGTCGCTGGAGAGGGAATCGAAAAACAAAAACACTGATGAAGCCCGGATGACAAAATGAAAGAAAAACAACATCAAGCTCAAACCTTGAGAATGACGGCCTGGCTTTACAAAAATAACAAAACTCTCGTTTGGTCGCGGATGACCCGGTGATGCTCAGGTGATTCCCGTGGGCGCTTTGTAATGTCAGCATTGAGTCATTCAAAGAGATACTGAACATTACTGATGTTGGTCTTTGTGGTATTAACATTCATTCATTCATTCATCTTCCTAACCGCTTGATCCTCACTAGGGTTGCGGGGGTGCTGGAGCCTATCCCAGCTGTCTTCGGGCAGTAGGCGGGGGACACCCTGAATCGGTTGCCAGCCAATCACAGGGCACACAGAAACGAACAACCATCCACGCTCACACTCACACCTAGGGACAATTTAGAGCGTCCAAACAGCCTGCCATGCATGTTTTTGGAATGTGGGAGGAAACCGGAGCACCCGGAGAAAACCCACGCAGGCGAACATGCAAACTCCACACAGGGAGGCCGGAGCTGGAATCGAACCCGGTACCTCTGCACTGTGAAGCCGACGTGCTAACCACTGGACTACCGGGCCGCTCACGGGGGTTCTGGAGCCTGGTATTAACACAGATACAAAAAAAAAAATACACCATCTGATTATATGCGTTGCCTTTTGTGGAAGGAATGGTCCACCCCCGGCCGGTATCGAGCGTTGTTTCCCATGCTCGCTGTCACTTGTTGTTTGACGAGCAAACCGAGGCGGCTCTTAGGCGGCTCTTTAGGCGGCTCCGGTGTCCGAACGGGAATTTATAACCGGGCAGATTGCACGCCACAAATTACGCTCCCTGAGCCAACACGTTCAATAAAAGCAGAACCTAACAATCCTCCTGAGGTTGAGAGGATTTATGCGGGTATTATGCTCATCGACTGCACCTCCACCTCGGAACAACACTTCATATTAGCCCTCATGGGAGGCACTAGACAATCCCGCATTGCTGGATTTCCCCTGCAGGTCCAAGGGCCCAAATCCAATTTAAATCCGATATCGCTGATTATTTTTGGGATGCATTCCAAGTGACACATGGATCTAATCTGGAGTTGTTTTCACTGGCGGCAAATATGAAACATGAAAGGAGTCAGATAAATGATCTCAAAAGGGCAGAAAAAAAAAATGTGTTGTGATATTTCTTAACTGGGGCAGCCCGGTAGTCCAGTGGTTAGCACGTCGGCTTCACAGTGCAGAGGTACCGGGTTCGATTCCAGCTCTGGCCTCCCTGTGTGGAGTTTGCATGTTCTCCCCGGGCCTGCGTGGGTTTTCTCCGGGTGCTTCGGTTTCCTCCCACATTCCAAAAACATGCATGGCAGGCTGATTGGACGCTCTAAATTGTCCCTAGGTGTGAGTGTGAGCGTGGATGGTTGTTCGTCTATGTGTGCCCTGCGATTGGCTGGCAACCGATTCAGTGTGTCCCCCGCCTACTGCCCGGAGATAGCTGGGATAGGCTCCAGCACCCCCCGCGACCCTAGTGAGGATCAAGAGGCTCGGAAGATGAATGAATGAATGAATGAATGAATAAAGCAAATCGTGGGTGTCAAATTCCATGATGCTAGCTAAAATCTGTACCGAAATGCCAAATTGTCATGTACCGTAAATAATGTTGAGATCTTGTGATAATTTTGCTACACTGTTGACTGATTTCAAAACTACGAAGCCATCAATTTTGGGGTGTACAACTAATAATACGATGTGATGATGAAACGCTAATTCGGTTTCTGTTGTCATGGCCGTCCGAGGGAAGACGTGACTCCATAGTGGCCCGTGACAAAAATGGTTTGACACCCCTGCCGTAAGTTTTTCCAGCTCTTGTATTGGATGTCGTTCAATTGTGCGGGTGTACATGATGATGAGTGAAAAAGGGAAGTGGAACTCGAAGGTTACCACACGTCTCGATAGGACAGTAAAAGCTGTCGAGCGGCTCGGCTGAGGAATAAGTCATCGTCTCCTTGTGACTCATATCTTTGTCCCCAGTGCAGAACAGTCATAACTGAGGGCGGGCAGGCTTAAAAAGGGGGGGGGGGGGACTGCATCACAATCAATGAGCTTGGAGCCCTAAACATGCTCCTCATTGATTTTGTTCAAATTTGCTTGCGTGTAATTCAATCGCCTTAATAATATTGTTTCCTCGTCGCCCCCCCCCACCCCTGCTTAAAAATCCCAGAGTTCAAGTCAACTCCCCTCCATGTCAAACCCTCCCCCTCCCCCTCAAGAAACAAATCCATAAATGCATATATCGACGGCGCGCTTGTTTGCGTTGGCTGACCTTTAGCGCGACGCTCCGCGATTGGATTGCGTGTCGCCGCATGAACACTGACAGTTATCGCCTTACGCAGATTTTCGCCAGTCAAGTCACATCACCGCGCCGGGATACACTTTTTTTCAGCGACGGGCACCGCGTGACCTTTAGAGACTTTTATGATATTGCATTTACACGCCATAAAACCGTCGAGCTGTGGCTGGCGGCGAGTTATTCTGCGGATTGGGGAGGGCTAATTGAAAGGCAGAGAGGCGACCTCAATTTATCGGATAAACCGAATGATGAGGCATATCTTTCCAATTTCGGATCTGTTTCTGAACTGAGTGCAGGTTGTGAATTGCGTCGTGATGCAATGAAACCAAAGCAACGACCGTTAAGAAATATTCATTCATTCATTCATCTTCCGTACAGCTTGATCCTCACTAGGGTCGCGGGGGGTGCTGGAGCCTATCCCAGCTGTCTCCGGGCAGTAGGCGGGGGACACCCTGAATCGGTTGCCAGCCAATCGCAGGGCACACATAGACGAACAACCATCCACACTCACACTCACACCTAGGGACAATTCGGAGTGTTCAATCAGCCTGCCATGCATATTTTTGGAATGTGGGAGGAAACCGGAGCACCCGGAGAAAACCTACGCAGGCCCGGGGAGAACATGCAAACTCCACACAGGGAGGCCGGAGCTGGAATCGAACCCGGTACCTCTGCACTGTGAAGCCGACGTGCTAACCACTGGGCTACCGGGCCGCCCCACGATTTGCTTTAGTGGGCCACATAAAATGACATGGTGGGCCGAATCTGGCCCCCGAACCTTGAGTTTGACACCTGTGACTTAATGCATAATAAAGGTCAAAATTACCTTTTCGGAAACATCGGATATCATCTGTTTACATGCGTGAGCGGACAGAGAATACGCAAATAGATGTCGTCGTACCGTCGATAAAACCCATTCGACTCATGTCACATTCCGCAGGAGTAAAGCGCTCGGTTTTTGCCTCACTCGCCAAAGTGAGAGAGTCATTAAGGATTGTCGAATCGTCAAGTCATTGCAAGTGTCCTATTAAAATTATGAGCAAGGCACGCAAACTGCATCCACACAAAAATATGACACCAACCACTCTTTGTGCTCAAGCTTGTGTGAGTCTAAGGGTGTGCCTAATTTTTTGGGCCGTCGGATGCACATAGAGTGTGTATGTGGTAGTGATGAAACCGCTTGACTGTTTCAGTTCAAAGCGCTTTTCCGTCTCGGGCGTTTTCGTTTTCGATCAGATGCAAACTGGTTTTTTTCCCCCCAGTAAATCTCATCGTTGACAGGAAGGTAATTCTTAACAGCCGAGGGACTGTTTGTCGGGGCGAAGTGTCGCGCCAGTCAAATGGCACTTGGTAGAAGCAAAGTGGGGGGGTTGGTGATTGTGTGTTGGCCTGGCTGAAGGTATTTGTGTGTGAAAAGGAAGTGTGTGTCCCTGATCACCACATCAGCAGGAAATCTCGGCAGGAGGCCTGCTTGTGGCGCCTCACCCCCCCAGTCCTTTTGCAACTGACACACTGGTGCAAGTTAGAAAATACCCCCCCCCCCCCAAAAAAAAATTTTGCGTTTTGTACAAGTAGTGTGCATGCAGCCAAGTGTGATGATTTTAAATGCGTTCCAACACATTCGTTAAGCTATGTAAAATGCGCCGAGCGGCCAAAAGGAGCGTCACAATGAGGTGATCGTTTACTTCAGAGCTCGGATTGATTTATTTCCCAATCCACTTGGCAAACTGGCCCAAGCATTTTACTTTTTTTTTTTTTTTTTCCAATGAACTTCACAGCTTCCTAAAACGCTAGTTGAGGCACAAAGCCACTTGATCTTATGCTCAAAATGTGGGCGCCGAGCCAGCTGGAAACACAGTAGTGGGGCGGTGGAAAAGGGGGAAGGGTGGGGGGGGGGCAGGGTGGTGAAGTTGGAAGTAGCCGTTGGCTGGTGTGCTGCCCATTCTCATTTAGTAAACTTCACTTGCGCTCAAGTCCCCGCAACTCGAAGTGACATTGTTGTTGTGAATGTGTTGCTGCAACAATTCACTTGAAAAAGGGAAATATTTGCCCCCCCTAAAAAAAAAATTAATATACAGGTATACGGTCATGAGGGTGAAGTGCCAAGAGACTGAGTGGTTAGCACGTTGGCTTCACAGTGCGGAGGTGCCAGGTTCGATTCCAGCTCCGGCCTCCCTGTGTGGAGTTTGCATGTTCTCCCCGGGCCTGCGTGGGTTTTCTCCGGGTACTCCGGTTTCCTCCCACATTCCATAAAAATACATGGCAGGCTGATTGAAAACTCAAATATTGTTCTTAGGGAACCCGGTAGCCCAGTGGTTAGCACGTGGGCTTCACAGTGCAGAGGTACCGGGTTCGATTCCAGCTCCGGCCTCCCTGTGTGGAGTTTGCATGTTCTCCCCGGGCCTGCGTGGGTTTTCTCCGGGTGCTCCGGTTTCTTCCCACTTTCCAAAAACATGCATGGCAGGCTGATTGGACGCTCTAAATTGTCCCTAGATGTGAGTGTGGGCGTGAATGGTTGTTCGTCTCTGTGTGCCCTGCGATTGGCTGGCAACCAGTTCAGGGTGTCCTCCGCCTACTGCCCGAAGATGGCTGGGATAGGCTCCAGCACCCCCCGCGACCCTAGTGAGGGTAAAGCGGTTCGGAAAATAAGAGAGGAGGACAGAATGGGGAACTCTAAATCGCCAGATGGTGCCAAGATTTTCTTTGTTGAAAAAAGAAAAAACTATAACGGGGAGGGGGGGGCGTGGGGGGGCGTGGGGGGGGGGGGGAGCAAGTCCCAAACCATGCTCCTGTAAGGTACGGGGAGTAGGAGGGTATCGGTTCACGGACATTATCGCCCAGACACCCTCAGCAGGCCATCGCGGCTCTGAATAAGGTCACACCATCTCCTCAATAGCACACTTGCTTATTTGGTCACTTTAAGGGGTGTGGCCCAGTGATTGGCATACAAAATGAAAATACCCAAATTTGATGTGAGTGACGAATTTGGGTATTTTCATTTTGTATTTGTGTATCCAGTTCAATGAACGTCTCAAAGTGCCTCACCGACTGTCGCTCTCCATGCTCAAGTGCAAGGCCGTCCATTACTATGATGGCGCCATTTTATTTTTTCCCCTTAAACTTGCCACTACATGTGTAAATCCCCCCCCCCCCCAAAAAAAAGTCCACGTTCCTTTTCACATTCTCCTTCATACACTTTTGTATTGTCCTTCTGTTAACGTTTTATAACAGCGTGAGCAACAAAAGCGAATCCAAGTCTTTAAGTCTCATCACCAAAAGAGTGATGGACTAACTGCACATTTGCACCGGTAGTAACATGTCGCTTTTATTTCCCCCGCGGACGACTTATCGGCTTGACACTTTTAAGCATAACGGCGGCTCCGACGTCCACCATTTACTATAATTGAGAACCGCATAAAGTGGGTCCCCGGCAGACCATTGTGAGATTTTATTGTAACGTACACACAATACGGCTCGGCTTGAACGCCGTCGATTGGGTAATAATGGACGTATTGATTCCAGTGGTGCACTTGACCGTCTGCAGCTGCTCTGTGACATGTGCGTGACATCACGCCTTCACATGACGAGCAAAAAGTCCACAAGGAGGTAAAGCATCCGGAATGAATTGGGTGGGAATGACACGATTTCGTGTTTATTGTCAACCTCATGGTTTGCTTGGGAATCTCCCACAATCGCTCATTGACCATTTCTTGAATTTCTCATGTGAACCAAAAAAAAAACCCCCAAACACCGTTGTTAATTTACACATCTTGTTTTGTCATCATAACTTCTTACTGTTGACAAACGTCTGAGTTTTATTTATTTTTATTTTATTTTTATCTGCCTTTTTATCTGCATCATGTGACATCATGTGACAAACATTCAGGGATGTATTTTCATGGCCAGCACAAATCTAGCATGAGGCGCAGTCTAAATCTGCATGAGGGCAGGTTAGACTGAGTATTCATATTTTCATGTACGTTGTGCAAACCGGTGCAGTGTGGCGTATTAAAAAACAAACAAACAAATGAAAAAACAGTGGGTGTTTGCGCCGTTGTAGGCGTGAACACAGTCGATTTTAATTGCTTCTCTCATTCTCAATTCTAATATTATTCAGTATTATTATTGATAAGGGCGGCCCGGTAGTCCAGTGGTTAGCACGTCGGCTTCACAGTGCAGAGGTACCGGGTTCGATTCCAGCTCCGGCCTCCCTGTGTGGAATTTGTATGTTCTCCCCGGGCCTGCGTGGGTTTTCTCCGGGTGCTCCGGTTTCCTCCCACATTCCAAAAACATGCATGGCAGGCTGATTGGACGCTCTAAATTGTCCCTAGGTGTGAGTGTGAGTGCGAATGGTTGTTCGTTTCTGTGTGCCCTGCGATTGGCTGGCAACCGATTCAGGGTGTCCTCCGCCTACTGCCCAAAGACAGCTGGGATAGGCTCCAGCACCCCCCGCGACCCTAGTCAGGATCAAGCGGTACGGAAGATGAATGAATGAATATTATTGATAATAATAATAATATTATTATCAATAATAATAATAACACAGAATAATCTTTAAAAAGAAGATGGGCCGCTCTGTTTGTCATAGATGTGTGGCCTCTCATTGGCCCAACCAGGAATGGTCTCGATTCAGTGAGACCATGTCAATCAAATCCCCCTTCCTGTTTAATGTCAAGATTCCAGAACACATACCAAAAATAAAATAAAATAAAACATCATTATGATGTAGCTGTGCGGGGAAGATTGCAGCCTTTGTCCTCCAAGAACAGTAGCTTGTCTCCTCTTTATCATCTTATCCACTGTTGTGAAGGCGCTATAAAAAATCAGCATGTATTGTATTGTATTGTATCTTATAAAAGAGGAACAAGATGGCTTCCCTTGAAAGGAAGCGGATGATTTGCACAAACGCCATCGTGGTGAAAATAAACAACACGCCTGCGCTTTACGTAAGCCTCTGGATCTTCTTTCTCCGTTCTGTTCTTTCCAATCAAGGCTTTTACTCTACCCGCTCGGTAAAGAGTAAAACCGCGGCTGCAAGTGTTTGTGCAATTTACTGTTGAGACAGCCGCACAAAAAAAAAAAAAAAAAAAAGATGACCCCAGGCAACCAAATTTGACAAAGCACACCATTCATGCACAGAACATGTAAGCAATGCAGACAATTGGTTTTTGCGTCTATATTTAGGGCGGCCATTATATAATAGCGCTCTATTAAACTATTTGTATCAAGTGGAATTCTCTGGGAAGCGTCATCAACAGTATCGCCTTGTCATACCCCCCCCCCCAACACACACAGTCCCATGCTGTTAGCAATAAGCCCTTCCCACCTCCACTTCGCCCCCCACCCCCACCCCCACCTCGACAAAACACCATGCAACAGGGTGGAGGTCAAAACAGACCGCAGATAAGAAAGACGGAGAAGGAGGCGGAGTCTGAGGGTGGATGACGGTGGGGCGTACTCCCTGACCGCAGAGCACAATGTCTTATCTTGTCCTCGGCGGTTATCAGCCGCACACGGAGCATGTGTCCTCTGCCGTCAGAAATTTTAATAATCATCAAGGGAAGGCGAACAAACAGAGCAGCGGAAAAAAGCCAAGAGCTTGATTGTTTTTTTTTGTGTGTGTGTGTGTGTGTTTTTTTTTTACTGTTGTGATGCAGCAGTTACACTTGATGTCATGTTGCCCTCCTATTTTTTTTTGTTCCCCCCCCCCCCCCCCCCCGTCGTGTTACTCCCTCAAACGTGTTTTGATCATCAATAACACAAGTGTGAAACTCAAGGCCCGCCATCGCAATTTTAATATGGCACACACGCAAAAAGCTTGACATAATTTTTCTCTCAATTTCTGTTCCAAACTGAAGTGTATCATTCGAAAGTCAAATGTCACTGATTACGAAGTTGTTTGGGGGTTTTTTTGTGACTGTTAGACAAGGGTCAGCAACCTTAAAAACCTTGACACTTGGTTTTGATCTTCCTTTTGAGAAGCTCGATCATCTGGGAGGGGCTTAAAGTAGAGCTGCTGCTCTTCTGCTTTGAACGCAGCCAGATGAGGTGGCTCGGGCATCTGGTTAGGATGCCTCCTTGGATGCTTTCCTGTTGAGGTGTTTTGGGAATTATCCAATACAGAGACGTTCTCTGGGCTGCAAATGCCATTGGACCCCCCCCCGCCCCCCCCGAAGATCTGGACGAAGTCACTTGCACCGTCTCCAATTTAAAAGTGTTCAACTCGCAGTGACATCAGACAACATATCCAATAGGAAAGCGGGGCTTGGTGGAAAGACTGCTAATAGCAATAGCAGCGAGAAAAGCCCCCCCTCCACCCCCCACGATTAATTGTTGGTCAGCTGGTACTTTCAAATATTGGCAAGCTTGCACCTGTTGCTGTAGTCCACACGTGCTGCTTCACCAAGAACGCCAAGTGCAGTGTGAAAAGGTCTTGGGACTGGAAAGCCTGCTAAAACCACTTTCTGCTAACCCGGTTGGGTAGAAAGATTTCAGTTCGTGCCTTTTTTACCACGTCACTCTATGACAATTGTCTTATGTGCCGTACTGAGCTCGCTACACTGGGATCCCGTAAACCTTTCCCGACGTTTTCCCCGATACACTCTGTAAAACTCTGAAATCACTCCGCCAGCCCCTCTTCTAGCGGATGTGGCGTCACAGTGGCGTCGCGCCAGACTTGAACATTTTTCAAACGGAGTGGCTGGACTGCGGCGACGCTACCGTGGCAAATGGCCACCCTTGCGCGCTGATTCGTCAGCGTTCCATCGAGGGTGCACTACGTTCTGCTAATTGCAGTGCGAAAAGGGCTACAAGGCTTGAACAGTTGGACGGGGCCCTGCTATCGATAAACATTCACACCCGCCAAAAACCGAGATTCAAATCTTAAACTATTTTTACGATTGTGGTTTAATCCATCCATCCATCCATCCATCCATCATGTACCGCTTATCCGGGGCCGGGTCGCGGGGGCAACAGCTTTAGCAGGGAAGCCAAGACTTCCCTCTCCCTAGCTACTTCTTTCAGCTCTCCGCGGGGGATCCCGAGTCGTTCCCAGGCAAGCTGGGTGACATAGTTCCTCGGGGTCTCCTCCCGGTGGGACATGACCGGAACACCTCACCGGGGAGGCGCTCAGGAGGCATCCGAATCAGATGCCCAAGCCACCTCATCTGGCTCCTCTCGATGTGGAGGAGAAGCGGCTCGACTCTGAGCCCCTCCCGGATGACTGAGCGTTTAACTGTGACCAAATTTGTGAATGTTTTCCAGAATGTCCGGCCCACTCGGAGTCACGCTTCTCTTCCAGTGGCCTGGGAACTCATGATGGTTTTTATGTTATTCTCAAAGTCACTACTGGCGCAGTCATTGTCTGATTTCCAATGGCAAGCGGCGCGTCCGTCCGCTTTCATGTGGACGTTTGTAAGCCAACCTGTCAATCATTACGCCTCAACGGTTCAGCTGCGTACGCGCCATCGAATGAGGCGGTGACTGTAAACAAGTGAGAAAACCGCAGGCCAAGTCTTGCTTTCAGGGTCTTGTTACGGATGCGTGCCAAAGATCTGGAGAGAATTTCCCTGCGTCCCGTGTTCTCGATTCATGCGTTCAAACAGCAATATCCCGGGGATGAGACCAGAGTGGATCTTGGATAAGCCGCTAGCCTCATGGCTTAGGCCCCCCCCGCACACACACACCCCCCCACACACACCCTCCTTCCCCGCTCCCGCCCTCCCTGGGCCAACGTACACGACACTTGCCAATTTAATAAAAAGAGACTTTGTCATGCGTATCTCTCCCGCAGCTTCCTGGCCCCCTGAGTGACAACAGTGTGAGTGGAGAAGAAAAACAGGAAGACGGGGCAGAAGCGATCAAGGCTGAACGCGGGCATTTACAGTACGTTTTTTTTTTTTTTTTTTTTAATCTGAACATAAAAAAGCCGCAGCGCACGTCCTCACGAGGACATTGCGCAACATGTCGAGCCGAGGGTGGCGCAACGCAACGCAGATAGGTTTCCCGGACAGGAAAAGGAGAACTTGTCGTTTCCTGTCAAATGGCAACGTCGAACTGTCAGCACTCGGTGGCGGCCTACGCGGGAAGATTGACGGACCGAACTTTGCACGTTTGGCCTTTTCCTCTGTTGGTGTCTTGGAAATTGTCCCTAACGGTTTGTCGGTTGGCGTAACCCAACCCGAACCCAAACACACCACATCCTTGTGTGACAGTGCCTGAAACATCTCAAATATGCCAAGATCCCCCCCCTCCCAACCCCCCACGAGGTTCTTGTCATGTCAACATATCCTGTCGGTGGAGCTGCTATAGCGCACATAGAACTAGGCTGCACTTTAACCCCCCCCCCCCCCCCCCCAGTCTCCCACCCAGAGAGCAAAGGTGTTCTGTTTTCCACAGTTTTTCTTTCTGCAGCCCAATTCCATAATCCGGCAACGCCCCCCACCCCCAGCCCCCAACCCTCGACACCATCCACACACACTTCCTGATTATCTCTCTGCCGTAATGAAGCGCTTGAGCGCAAACTGAGTCCAAAGTGATTTTGTGCTGTGAGTCATTTGGGTAAATATGGGGAATGACAGCGCTGACTTTCAATTTGGGCTCAGCTGTTTAAGCAGCCTAGTTGGAGCTCACAAACGCGCTGACAGACACATGCGCAGCTGTCGGCGCTTGAGGTGATGGTTTTTTTTTTGGTTTTGCTTTGGGAAGATTGTTTAATGTGTAGATGCGAGAGATGCAGCGACAAGCGTTTGCTGTTCCGCAGTGAACCGTCTCCAGTGTTATTGCGGCCATTCATTCATTCATTCATTCATTCATCTCCCGAACCGCTCAATCCTCACTAGGGTCGCGGGGGGTGCTGGAGCCTATCCCAGCTGTCTCCGGGCAGTAGGCGGGGGACACCCTGAATCGGTTGCCAGCCAATCATAGGGCACACAGAGACAAACAACCATCCACACTCACACTCACACCTAGGGACAATTTAGAGCGTCCAATCAGCCTGCCATGCATGTTTTTGGAATGTGGGAGGAAACCGGAGCACCCGGAGAAAACCCACGCAGGCCCGGGGAGAACATGCAAACTCCACACAGGGAGGCCGGAGCTGGAATCGAACCCGGTACCTCTGCACTGTGAAGCCGACGTGCTAACCACTGGACTACCGGGCTATTGCGGCCATGTATCGGGCAATTAGGCCGGCTTCGATTTCCACGGCTCCCCGAATGGCAAACGGAAAAAAAAATTATATTACGCCGGGAACTCGACGTACCGTATTTGGCAGCCCAGTGGAAAAGTGATCACCGCAAAAATAACTGTGCTGACTGCCTGGCGAAAAGGGGTTGAATGACTTCAGATTATTTCTAGTCGATGCTAAAACGTGTTGATCGTCGAGTTGACGAGAATCAACGCTGCCATTTATAACCTACTAGCTGGTTCGCCGCCCTTCGGCCCACAAAAGTGTTGTTGCTTGGTTCAACTTTTTGTTCATCTCCATTGCTTATCGCGAAAATAAAGAGAAGTTTAGCTCTACTAAATAACTAACAATTTTATTGCAATGCTTGTGGGTAGACAACATTTTTTCGCTAAGATGCCCGCGCGATCGTAGTGAGCCACTGCCTGAGCGGCGCAGTGGCGGCGCGCAGCGGCGCGGTGAAGTAGGTACGTTTTGAAAAGGGACAGACGGAAGGACAGACCGCGTACGGGACGACGCGCAACATATATATATAGAAGATTGTCTGATGTGGATCGAGTTTTGCAAGAGTTTTATAAGATCCAAGTGACTGTGAGACCCTAAAGTTCGTATCTCACTGATGGGCAAAGGTTTGCAAATGTGTGCGCAAATTTCTTTACGACAAGAAAAACATGTTTGAGACTATTAAAATTCTTACAGAATTTCTTTATGACCTTGAAAGAGCCCTGACCCAAAAAACAACAATATGAGTGCTAGCTAGCACGCGAATTAAGTACTTGGGCGGCCATGTTGTTGCCAAAAATGTGATTGGCAATAAATCGACCTTAAGCTTTAGCTGTCATTGCGGAGTGGTTAAGTTGGCTAGTCAGTTCAACCCCTTTGAATAAACACATTTAAAAATACAAGAAGAAAGTAATAGCAGAAGACGCTAGGCTAACTGTTAGCTGAACTAGTCAGTTCAACCCCTTTGAATAAACACATTTAAAAATACAAGAAGAAAGTAATAGTAGAAGACGCTAGGCTAACTGTTAGCTGATCTGCTAACTACTCTCGTCATTTGTACAACGCAGAATGACTTGCGAGACGCCTTAGACTTGTACAAACCCTCAACACAAGTAGTTGCTCCTCTGTTTGTGTACGGCAACAGCGCAGACCTCAGGTCGCTTCCTGATTGGCTGTCGCTCACGTTTGACGTTGTATTGAGCGCTTTTGCCAACCCAGATCGTAAAATTGATTGAAAAATGCTCCACGTGAGACAGGTTGTTGGTATTCAGGCCTCACCGCAACACGAGGGCTGTAAACAAACCTTTTGGAGACGAGATCAAAGTCCTGCGCTAAGCTAGCCAAACAGGCTGCACGGTACACGCGGGTGCACGTGCGAGGAGTGACACCGGGTGCTCAACTTCTCCTGACATCTGTGAAGCAATTAGCTGAAAGAAGAGAAAACATCTCTGCCCCCCTCCCCCCGCTCCTCCCCGCCCCCCACTCGTCTCTCGCACCCCTCCTCCATCACCGCGTGCAGTGCTATCCCTTCCCTTCCTCCACCAAACTCCCCCAACCAAGCGCAGGATAGCACAGCCCAGTCGGCCGGCTTCGGCCTTGTTGCAAAGCCGCCCGCCCCTGTCTGGCCTGCGCTGGTGTGAGATACTCATGAGGGGGGGGAGGGGCGCCATTCAGGGCCTGGGGGGGGGGGGGGGCGGTGGGGTGATGAGGTTGGATGTCAAGAATGTGGCTCATGGTCGACTCTTTTGTGTGTTTTGTGCGAGATGAATAGGCCCACATCGGGGCTGGGGCGCTCGGCGGGCTTCCCCGTTGACTTGTGTGCTCGAAAAGCCTTCAAAACGAGACAGTTGATCAACTTCAAAACGCCCCACTTCTCAGAGACCGACAGATCTCCTTCATGTATCGTGTCTCATCGGCTTGGCTGTCATTTCAATTCGATGCCTCGAGCGTTCCATCCTCCCTCGGTTAATATTCACTCAAGCAAATGAGTTGACGAGCATTAAAAAAAAATATGCTAATTAGTAGATATATTTTCGGTTTCTGAAAGAGGATTTATTCTTTTTGAAGTAAATAAATCATGTACAAGCGCTGTCAAAAAAGTCAAGGAAAAAAGAAATAACTAAAAAGCAAACATTGCGGAGTGCATTCGTTTGTCTGTCTGTTGGCGGACGACTTCCTGGTTTATGCAGAATGACCGAAGACGATTGTGACTGTGGAATGGTCGCGGCGTCACTCAAAACGAGAAAAAAAGTTTCATCTTAACACCCACATCGTACTGTTGTACGTCACTTGTACATTAGAAAGTCATTAGTTTATTTCTTGGATGAGGCCCGGTAGTCCAGTGGTTAGCGTGTTGGCTTCACAGTGCAGAGGTACCGGGTTCGATTCCAGCTCCGGCCTCCCTGTGTGGAGTTTGCATGTTCTCCCCGGGCCTGCGTGGGTTTTCTCCGGGTGCTCCGGTTTCCTCCCACATTCCAAAAACATGCATGGCAGGCTGATTGAACACTCTAAATTGTCCCTATGTGTGAGTGTGAGTGCGAATGGTTGTTTGTTTCTGTGTGCCCTGCGATTGGCTGGCAACCGATTCAGGGTGTCCCCCGCCTACTGCCCGAAGACAGCTGGGATAGGCTCCAGCACCCCCCGCGACCCTAGTAAGGATCTAGCGGCTCGGAAGATGAATGAATGAATGAATAAATAAATAGAATACCTTGATCATGATGTTGCCATAGTTACTAGGCCTGCGTGGGTTTTCTCCGGGTGCTCCGGTTTCCTCCCACATTCCAAAAACATGCGTGGCAGGCTGACTGAACACTCCAAATTGTCCCTAAGTTTGAGTGTGAGCGTGAATGGTTGTTCGTCTCTGTGTGCCCTGTGGTTGGCTGGCAACCGATTCAGGGTGTCCCCCGCCTACTGCCCGGAGACAGCTGGGATAGGCTCCAGCACCCCCCGCGACCCTAGTGAGGATCAAGCGGTACGGAAAATGGATGAATGAATGAATAAATTTCAAGTGGGGCAGCCTGGTGGTCCAGTGGTTAGCGCGTTGACCTCACTGTGCAGAGGTCGTGGGTTCGATCCCGGCCTTCCTGTGTGAAGTTTGCATGTTCTCCGAGGGCCCGTGTGGTTTTTATCCGGGTACTCCGGTTTCCTCCCACATTCAAAAAACATGCACGGTAGGCTGATTGAAAACTCAAATATTGTTCTTCGGGATGAGTGTTGTTGCGCAGATGGTTTGTCTCTGTGTGCCCTGCGATTGGTTCAGGGTGTCCCCCGCATACTGCCCGACGACGGCTGGGATGGGCTTCCGGAGGTACGAAATGTCTTTAAAACCACAATGTGAACCGCTACGCAACCAATGACAACTTTGCTCACAATGCCCCCTCCCCAAAAAAAAATTGCTACGAGACCCGGTCACCCTTCTCCCCGTTTGTCCCCGATACCCAACAGCCTGCAGCTATATAGAAATATGTTCCGGTTTATTGCTAATTATTTACAACCCGCCACCTCATTAACAGCGCTGGAGAGATAATGAAAGATTTAATAGGTCACTCTTTCCGCCGGGTTCTTCGACTCCCTCCTTACTTCACCGGTAACTGGTTTGACAAACCGGACGGGTGGTTCTGGTGTCCACTCGTCGGCTTTCTCCTTTGCCGTGCGCACATTCCTCGAGGCAACTGGAAACATCATCAGTAGCTCCAAGGCAGGAAGTGCAGTGGAGGGAACATGATTAGTGTGTGTGTCGACAACGATGCCCCGGGCGAGTAACACTGAAGAATGGTGTTGCTTGGATATGGAGGCGGCGCGGGTCGTGCTTGTGACTGTAAAATGACCGACATTCCTCGGTAACCATCGCAAAAGAATGGCTGACGCGAGCCGCTTTGTGCTGTTTGCGTAGCTTGCGTGAAGTCATCATCGACGCGTGTGTGAACACCTGCGAGGCGCTAAGGTGACTTATCAGGCCTCGGGCATCGAGATAAGAGGGGAAAGGGATTTCTCAGGTGCGGCTGGGGAACGTTATTTTTTGTGGTTATCTGACGGCTCAGACTTCCCTTCGCGGGGCTCGACTTTCGCAGATGATAGGAAAGCTTTGAATGCTGCCTGTCGGACTTTCGAGGGTTCTAAACGATTTAAGGACGTTTTCACGTCTTTCGCGAAGGCCGCTAATGGGCCCGTTTGAAACCAGTTTTGGTTTTTTTGTTTTAAACTGCCATTGTTTTGGATCTGGACACGGGATTGTTGGAAGGGGTCCAATATCTGGCAACAGCGCTTCAACTGACAACCACAGAACAGTTGCAAGAGGGAATTTCCGCCTCAAAGTAGATGAGGAGTGACGGGGCGGGGGCGCAGGTTTTGAAGGGAGGCGACACAGAATAAAAGTGACAGTTTGGAGATGGGCTTGTTCCGTCTCTGTTTTTGTTTTTTTTGCAGAGGATGTGGTCGCGTTGGCTTCATCAAGACGCAATCTTCAGCTCTTAGCGGGAAGCAGTTGGGATGAGAACCGGCCTCTCCAAATCTGAGGCCGTGTCCCTCAGCCGGAATAGGGCGGAGTGCCCCCCTCCCCGTACGGGTTGAGGAGGAGTTGGGCACTTGAAGAACGTGAGCCGGACGATTGACGAGATGGAGAGCTGAGCCATAAGGCGAAGCTCTCGAGTTAGCGGTCCCTCTACGTTCCTACCCTCACCCATAATCACCCGTGGATCATGACCAAAAGAACAAGATACCCGAATAAAAGTGGCCGAAGTGAGTTTCCTTCACAGGGTGTCCGGCCTCTCCCTTAGAGATAAGGTGAGAAGTTCGGTCATACGGGACAGACTCAGTCGAGCCGCTGCCCCTCTCAATATGAGAGGAGTCGGATGGTCGGGTGAGGTGGTTTGGGCATCATTTTTCACAATGCCACCTGAGCGCCTCCCTGATGAAGAAGACCCTGGAGATGACCAAGGACACACTGAAGAGACCGTGCGCTCTGGCCCTGTGGGAATCCTCCCAAAAGAGCTCGATGAAGTGACTGGGGGAGATGGAAATCTGGACTTCCCTGATGCCCTGCCACTTGGTGCCAAATAAGCAGAAGAAAAAAAACACGTCGACCTCACAGTGCAGAGGTCATGGGTTCGATTCCGGCTCCAGCCTTCCTGTGCGGAGATCACACGTTCACATCGGGCCTGCGTGGGTTTTCTCTGGGTACTCCAGTTTCCTCCCACATTCCAAAAACATGTATGGCAGGCTGATTGAACACTCAAAAATGGCCCCTGTTGTGAGTGTGAGCGCGGTTGGTTGTTTGTCTCTGTGTGCCCTGCGATTGGCTGGCAACCAGTTCAGGGTGTAGCCCCGCCTCCTGCCCGAAGACAGCTGGAATAGGCTCCGACAACCCCCTTGACCCTTGTGAGGGTAAAGCGGATCGGAAAATGGATGGATGGCTTTTTTGGGGGTTTACAATTTTTTAGTCGATTGTAACAACGAAGCAAATGTTCCACAAGACTCCCTCCGGGTGGCCATGATCGGTTCGAAACGCACTCGCAAGCTAGCAAATACAGCCTTGCATTATATAATGAAGTACATCACCTAAGTTTACGCTACAGATTAAAGAAGATTTCAAAATGCCCCTGTTGGGTTTTGCAGTTGGCTATTTGGATGGCTGCCAATCAGTATTAGATAAATTCCAAGTATTTTTATTTTTTTTTAAGCGCCCTCAACTTCAGACTGGAAAAGACCCGATGAGGCCTGGTCATTAAAATGCCAGCGTTTTAATGTCCTTGAAGTAGTTGAAGGAAATGATGTCTGGACACTCAGTACGAGGAATTCCGAATGGAACACAGGTGGCGTATTTGGAAGTAGCTGAGTAACGATTTTGCCAAAAGCATTTAAGCACTGAACGCTGAAGCACGTAATAGAGCAGCTGAACTTTAGATTTTGGACTTTGCAACTTTTTTTTTTTTTGCCACGACAAAATCTGCTATGGTTAAAATATGCACGCAGCCGTGAATGACGCAAAACACTGTGAGGGTAACACAACAGTACATCCTTCCATTTTCTGTATCGCCGATCCTGTTCTGGGTTACTTGATTTTGAGTACCAATCAGTCTCGGGGTCCATCGATAGAAAGGCGACCATTCGCGTGCATGCATAGAAAACCGGATTTGATGATGCGACCAAGCGGGGAAGACAGGTGGGCAATCGACTTCCTCATTCAGATGAAAATATTACGCAGCTTTGGACATTTTCATTTTCATTCAAAAGGTGTGCTGTACTTATAAAAATCCAGATGGCGATTTGGGAAAAAAAAAATGCCTGGCTCAGTGGCAGTTCGCTAATAATTAACGAGACTGCGGACTTTGTGTTGTTTGGATGACTTCCCGAAGAAATTAAAATCTGGATCACTCTTGTTTGTTTACCGTTGCGTTACCCTGATATTGAGTTTATTTTTAGGTGTGTTTCTGTTTTGTTTTTTTTGCTGCGACACGCGCGTGGACTTGGTTTGCTCGAGTCGACCATGTGACCCCACCCCCCCCCCAGTGCATAACGTGACTCAGTCCTGTTTCGCAGAACTGTTCATACCGAGCGTACAAATCAACAAAAACACTATGTGCTCTCTCTCTCTCTTTCTCGAAGCGCTCTGTTTACAAATCCATACACTTTACCGACCGCGAAACACGGAGGAGGCCTGTTTATGTTCCGAGGCCGCGTTTCGCCGCACGGGGTGCCTTGGATCGGTTCGCAGTGCGATGGGTACAATTACTTCTAATGACAAGGCGTTGTGGAGCAAAACGTGCTGACGAGCGTCAGAAAGCTCGGTCTCAGTCACAGGTCACGGATTCCGCGAAGGGAGGAAAACCCAAAACACACGAGGTGGTAGGGTGGGGGGTGGAAAGAAGAAAAAAAAAACACCGCAGAGAGCCTACGAAGAAGTTATCGCACCGAGTTGTGTTCACATCTTGATCGAATATTTGCGGAAGGAGCTGAAACTCGCAGTCGGCAGGTGCACGGACGGACGGGGTTCAATGGGAGTGACAAAAATAGTTTTCGTCGGCGGCCTGAAAGTCGCTGCCGGCTTTCGTTTCCATCATTTTGGGCCAGTCCTTTTTAGTCTGTTGGGCCACAACTCAAACGCAGTTGCTGATTTCTATTCTAATTTGTTTTCAGTCCACTTTTCAAATACTTAGCTTGGTTTTAAGTTCTTCTTTTTATTATTATTATTATTATTATTATTATTATTACTATTATTATTATTATTATTATTAGGCGGCCCGGTAGCCAAGTGGTTAGCACGTCGGCTTCACAGTGCAGAGGTACCGGGTTCGATTCCAGCTCCGGCCTCCCTGTGTGGAGTTTGCATGTTCTCCCCGGGCCTGTGTGGGTTTTCTCCGGGTGCTCCGGTTTCCTCCCGCGTTCCAAAAACATGCGTGGCAGGCTGATTGAACACTCTAAATTGTTCCTAAGTGTGAGTGTGAGTGTGAGTGGTTGTTCGTTTCTGTGTTCCCTGCGATTGGCTGGCAACCGATTCAGGGTGTCCCCCGCCTACTGCCCGGAGATGGCTGGGATAGGCTCCAGCACCCCCCGCGACCCTAGTGAGGATCAAGCGGCTCGGAAGATGAATGAATGAATGAATGAATAATTATTATTATTATAATGATCATTTCTATTATCATGATTTTTTAATTATTTGTTATTATTATTATTATAATGATTATTATTATTATCATGATTTCTTTACATTATTATTTATTATTATTATGATTTTTTAAATTAGTTATTATTATTATTATTATCATGATTTTTTTTTAATTATTGTTTTTATTTTTTGCATTTTTTTTGTCTGCATGTAGATCACGTTCATGCATGTTTTTCTAGTGGCGTTGGCTAACTCCCCCCCCCCCATCCCCCCACGAGGTGCGCATAGAAATTAAAAATTTTGATTTTCATAACCCGCCAATCCACCGAGGTTGTACTGCCGCATTCTTGTTTCATTTACACATGTACATAGAACTTTTCTTCTAACCTGATGTGGGCTGCGTTTAATTTTAGTCACAGAAAATGCTGTGGGACGAAAAAAAAAACCACACACAGCAGCATCAAATAGAACAACAAAAACAAGGTGAGTCAGCATTCATGTGGAACAATCGCAAACGTGTTGTCGGAAAGTCTTTCCTCAAGTGGTACATTCCGACCACCCCCAATCCGGACGCCCCCCTTCCACTTTTTTTTTTTTTTGAAACTTTCACTCAGCCTCCAATCTAAAGTCCCTCACACCCACTTCTGTGTTCCAGCACGGTACACTGGACTCAGAACCCGCCCCCCCCCCCACCCTCCCGGCAACCTTGACTCAGACTTATTGCCCTCGCTCAGCTGCTCACCTCCATGCCGACTGTTGATTGGTGCGCCAGAGGAGAAGGAAGCCTTGGGAGTATTTATAGAGATTCTCTGGTTTACCAGAACAATAACAAGCCTCCGCCCCCACCCCCACCCCCTTAACCACCTTTTCAACACAAACAAAGTGAAGAGGCCACATGACTTGTCGGTTTCATGTGGGACACTTTGCACGTCGCTCGCATGCGGCGATAACAAGACTTAGAAGGTGGACTTTGTCAAGCGGGGCCGCGTGCGTGAAGAAATCACGTCCGCTGGTCGCTTTGACGAGCATGACTGCAAGTGACTTTTTCTCATCCGCTTTATCCTCTCAAGGGTCGCACGGGTGCCGGAGGACACCCTGAACGGCTTGCCAGCTAATCGCAAGTCACATACAGATGAATAACGATCCGCGCTCACACTCATACCTAGGGACAATTTAGAGCACAGGTGTCAAAGTTAAGGCCCGGGGGCCAGATCTGGCCCACCACATCATTTTATGTGGCCCTCGAAAGCAATTCAAACGTGGCAAATTCCATGAAGCTTGCTAAAATATGTACCAAAATTTCAAATTGTCATATGTAAAAAATGAGAGAGACGTTGAAAGCACTTTTTTTTTGTTGCCGAACACCCCGTTACAATCACATAAACTCTTATTTTTGACTTCTTAAAATTATTTCAATCATAATGGCCCTCCAAGGAAAATGGCACCTAAGATGTTGCCCGCGACGAAAATGACTTTGACACCCCTGATTTCGAGTGTTCAATCAGCCTGCCATTTATGTTTTTAGAATGTGGGAGAAAACCGCAGTACCCGGAGAAAACCCGCACATGCAGGGAGAACATGCAAACAGAGCCGGAATCAAACCCTCTACCTCTGACTGAGCCAGCTTATATGACAAACGGGATTGCTTTTCCTTTGAGTCCTTGAAAAACATTCCGGGTAACAGATGACAACTTTTGTCAGTGAAAACGGTAAGCTGCATATCAGGCCAATATTTGGCGATGACTGGAATAAGGAAAAACGCCATCAAACGTTTGATTGCCGCATACTCATATCCAGACAAAATATGTCGGGAAGATAATGATTATTAACTTTAATAATTTGAAACCGCATTGTAATAAAGGCGTTTATTTTCTTCCGTGTGCAAGCTTGGACCTTAACTTATCAAATCAATCACTTGCCGGTAAAGTTAACGCCCGATGCCGTTAATCAAAAACCCAATTGTTTAGTTTTTTTAAATATATAAATAAATAAATAAATACATAGTGTTGGATAAAAACATGAAAAAACAAAAAAAAACAAAACGCAATGTCCTTCTGTTTTACGATGGAGCTCTCTTCCGACAGCAGTGGCGTAACCCGTACGTAAATTGAAGTTATAAGTCAACAAAATCAATTCCAAGTCATGTGTCTGCCTTCACAGTGACTCGGCCGGCTTTCAGACATTTATTGTGCCCGAGTCGATCATGAGTCTTGAATTCGTTTTACAAAGCTTCCTACACCCTTCTACGTTTTGCGCTGTTGTCATGTCAACCAAAACGACCACCGTTTGCATCCAATCTTATGGAAACGGACGTCCTCTTTTTTTCAAATGTGAATGTGAATCCAGTATGGCCGAGCGACCGATTGTCCGCTGTGGCCGGTGAGCTCCGTTTGGCGATTACCCGCGTTCACTTTGCTCCCGTTTTGCTGGCGAGCGTGCGTTTGGGGCGTGGGCCCGTAGATTTTTGTTTCAAGTCTTCAGTCGTGGCGGTCAAAGTGGATATAGGTTACTTGGAAAGCAAGTCATTTGTTTGTTTCAGGCCATGGAAACGATTCTCCCAATATATAGCGACCTGAATGTGGAAAAAAATAAATAATTAAATTATATCTATGTATATATATATATATATATATATATATATCGGGCAGCCCGGTAGTCCAGTGGTTAGCATGGAGTTTGCATGTTCTCCCCGGGCCTACGTGGGTTTTCTCCGGGTGCTCCGGTTTCCTCCCACATTCCAAAAACATGCGTGGCAGACTGATTGGACGCTCTAAATTGTCCCTACGTGTGAGTGTGGTTGCGAATGGTTGTTCGATTCTGTGTGCCCTGCGATTGGCTGGCAACCGATTCAGGGTGTCCCCCGCCTACTGCCCGAAGACAGCTGGGATAGGCTCCAGCACCCCCCGCGACCCTAGTGAGGATCAAGCGGCTCGGAAGATGAATGAATGAATATATATATATCATTTATCATAATTGCTTGATGAGTCAAACTTGGGTCCTTAAAAGCAAAAACGTCCTTAATAGGTCCTTAAAAGGTCCTTAAAAGCCGGCGCGTTTTGGCTACCGTTGGCTTTTGTGTTTTTTGTTATTGTGTTTTTGGCTTTTGTGTTTTTTGTTATTGTAAAGTGTCCTTGGGTGTCGTGAAAGGTGCTTATAAATCAAATTTATTATTATTATTATTATTATTATATTATTGTGACAAAATCTCACTTTTGTAGGCATCCCGGGACATTAAAAGAGACACTGTATCTGCACATGTAATTACTTGCACTGGATAATGGATTTGCTGCGGCGGAGAATAAAGCGTCGGCAGAGGCGGCGGCATCTGACGTAGCACTCGTCGTTTGATGTTTTTCGGTATGTCGAGCATGCACCCGCCTCACAGATTCACTCGGTTAATTGGCGCAACAATTGCGGAGGTCGACCGATTTGCCCGCGATGGCGCATACCTCCGTAGGAATGTCGGCATGGAGATTGGCCAACGGCGGTTTGAGCGAGGCCGAGTTGTGCAAAGTTGTTTGGTTTTTTTTCGATGGCAGACGTTACGGGCTGACTCAAGTTGCCGTTTCAGCTACTAGGAGAGCTTTGGCGTCATCCCATCCCAACCATCGTCATTTAATTGGCCAATTACTTCAGCAAAGCACATTCATGCAACACCCACTCCCCGACTCCAGACTACTTTGTCTTCATTTGTTTTCTTTCCATTCAATCCATGACTTTGCGCATCGCCGAGGCCCAAAAAAATACGCCATACTGAGAAGTGGGACGGTTCCGTTTTGGGGTGGGGCCTTCTTGGTGAAGGGTCATGTGATGTTTGCCCGAAGGTTTACACCGACGGTGGGGCGGAACATTTGTTTTGGTTTCCAAGATCAAAAGGTGTGGGGGGGGGAGGAAAAAAAACGTTCCTTGCTTTTGGCCCGGGTGTCAGTTTGGAAAGCCTTTAGGCGTTTTAGTAATGGTGGTGCAATTTGCAAAATAATTAGACAAAGGAAATTAACTTTTGATTGCACCACCAATTACCTTTAAATGAAGAGGCTTTTTTTTTTTGTTTTATATTTTTTTAATAGGACTTACAAAAGTTTACTGACAATGAGACGATTTGGGTTAAGTCATTTCGAGAATGAAAACAGAAAATGCTACCGGGCCGGGCGGAACCCAACAAGACCAGTTGGTCCAAACAAGCTTGTCACTTTTGGAACGCTCGCATGGGGATATTGAGGGTGGGGACAAAAAAAATTTTTTTTGACCTGACCGCTGTGTCCTTTCTTGGAAACTCTTTCAACTCATTTTTACTTGTGATTGTTTGAATACCTCTCCACCCATTAAAGTCGGATTACATGACGCCCCACTTTTTATGTAATTAACACTAATTAACTTCATGTCTGAAGAGCGTTTGTCATCCCATTTCCCCGGGCGCTACAAAGATAGGTAGGCAGATCAGTCCGGGGGTCTAAAATCCCTAAATCTCATGGTGGAGGTGGTGGGGTTGGGGGAGGAACCTCAAATTTTCCATTTATGCATCAATTCGCTGTCACTAATGATGAGTCATCCATTCACACTGTGAACATTTGCGAGAGCGCCGTCGTCTTAAAATACGGCGCATGCGGAGTTGACGTGAAATGCAGACCTGGCGTGACTCATGCTGAGGCGCAGGCCGGCGGCCCACGCCAACGCTGAGTGGAAGTGCCGCTTGCACCCTATTGCTCCTATTAACAAAGTCACATGACCCCCCCCCCCACCCCCAACATCCCCATTTCACCCCCCCTACACACACACACACATACACCACCACTCTAGCAAGCACGCATGCACGCTCACTCACACGTTAGGGATCGATAAATGGCTCAAGGCAGCTGTGTCCATGTGTTTGTTTGTGTTGAGTGTTGGCCACGCCCCCAAAACCATGGACTACAGTCAGTGAGTGGGCAGGATACGGTTCTCCAATGCACACAAAGCCGAAGCCTGACGATTGTTTTGTAGAAATATTTGTTGTTTGTCCGACGTGTACTTAAAAAAAAAAAAAAAATTGTGTTTGACACATCCGGAAATTGGGACTCTTGTGGTCCGATCATTTGGCACCCATTTCAATGAAAACGCACAAAATAACGTCGGCACCGAAACCAGTTTGCTAAATGGTGGAAACAGAGTGAAAGGTCAACACATCATATTCGTTGGATGTTCTTTTAGTTATTCATTCATTCATCTTCCGAGCCGCTTGATCCTCACTAGGGTCGCGGGGGGTGCTGGAGCCTATCCCAGCTGTCTTTGGGCAGTAGGCAAGGGACACCCTGAATCGGTTGCCAGCCAATCACAGGGCACACAGAGACGAACAACCATCCACGCTCACACTCACACCTAGGGACAATTTAGAGTGTTCAATCAGCCTGCCACGCATGTTTTTGGAATGTGGGAGGAAACCGGAGCACCCGAAGAAAACCCACGCAGGCCCGGGGAGAACATGCAAACTCCACACAGGGAGGCCGGAGCTGGAATCGAACCCGGTACCTCTGCACTGTGAAGCCGACGTGCTAACCACTGGGCTACCGGGTTCCCTAAGAACAATATTTGAGTTTTCAATCAGCCTGCCATGTATTTTTATGGAATGTGGGAGGAAACCGGAGTACCCGGAGAAAACCCACGCAAGCCCGGGGAGAACATGCAAACTCCACACAGGGAGGCCGGAGCTGGAATCGAACCCGGTACCTCTGCACTGTGAAGCCGACGTGCTAACCACTGGACTACCGGGCCGCCCGTTCTTTTAGTTATTTATTTATTTATTGCTTCACGTCCGTTTGGCAAAATCAAGAAATAAATAAGGAGGCTTCAAACTGTTGCGACACCACTTCCAGCCGAGATTTTCTGTCAACCTCAATGCAAAACAAAAGAGAGAATTGCGCAGTGTGGATTGAAAATTTAGCGCAAAGCTCACAAACGAAAACGGCTGGCTAACAACACGACACGCTAACAGTCAGCACCGATAGCGGCGGATATTTGGACACCAATGACGAAGCAACACATGTAGACAGAGTACCTGCCCTTGTATCCGCATGACTGTACTTCATGACAGTATCATATTTGTTACTTTTGACAAATTCAGCAACAATCAGACATTGCTCACAAATCCATTTTTATTCCAAATATACTTCATTACAAATCGCAGAAAAGTGTATCACACAAAATCGCACGCTTATATTCCTATATCTCGTCATCTCACAATGTATATACAAAGCAGGACTCGATTTTGAGTTAGTGCGAAGGGGTAGGCTGAGGGTAAATTAGAATTTTTGGGGGGGGGTGGGGGGGGGCTGTGTGATTGTGTGCTGTGAACTGTTTCACTCTGGCTCAACAGAGCCCAGAAGAGCATTCAATGTTGATTTAGTTTTTTTTTATTTGCACTGACTGACTGGTTGGGTGACTTCCTCAGTGACGAGCGCCCCTCACCTGGGACTAGCTTGTTGATACTAGCTTAAAATGGCCTCGGACAATGTCAAACAATGACAAAAAGGCCTGCCGAGCGATCCTTTGCCATTTCCAGGCACACGCCTTCCCTGGATGGATAGATCGTCTCCACACACTCACTCTTGGGGGGGGGATCCTGGGGGAAAGTAGACGCGGGGGTCATTGTCCTCGAGTGGACAATCGGCACAACACGTGCATCTGGCGAGCGGCCGGGTCGCATTGATAGTCGGCACACGCGGCGCATGGGCGCACAGCTGTGGCTACATAGGCCTAGAATAGCACATTCCTGCGTGCGCCCCCCTCCTCGCAAGGACCCACTTGCTAGCTCACGCGGGACCACATGTGGACGCGCATAAACAAACAAAACGGCAAAAAAAACAACCACACACACACACATAGAGAAACATGCTCTTTTAACGACCCCCATTGGCACAATTGGATTCCCCGCTTATTCCTCCTGCACACACACACACTCAAGGCACGCTCATGTAAGCACCTAAATGTCCTTTCAAGGCTTATGTTGCTTCCTGTGTCTCTTGCAACACACGTCTCATGTCTCCTGAGCAAAAAAAAAAAAAAAAGAGGTCAGCTGGCTGCAGGGCCTTTTCCTATTGGGCTCTCTTTCTCTCTCTCTTGAATAATCGGGTTGATGACATCACAGCGTTTACAGTCAGGCAGCAAAAGGCTCTGGCATATGAATTCAATGGGGGTGGGGGGGGGGTAGAAGAGACTGCCATGTAAATTGCATTTTTGTGACCAGCCAGGTCAGCGGTGGTAAAGAGATGTCTGCTTATGTCAAGGTTTAAAAAATAATAATAATAATACTGTAATAACAATGTAATAAGGTTGGACTAATTTCAATGACGGAAGTCATGTGTTAGATAGACATGAGTGGTTCTAGAATAGCAGATCCTTCCCGGTCCAGATCTAAAATGCAACGGGTGGGTCGTTTAACTTCAACAATTATCCAACACCCCCCCCCACCCCCCTGTAAAGCACTTTGAGTCATTACTATGAGAAGATCTGGACAAATAAAATGGACACACACCGCTGATGGTATTTCTTACTTTTTATTTGGCCCGGTAGTCCAGTGGTTAGCACGTCGGCTTCACAGTGCAGAGGTACCGGGTTCGATTCCAGCTCCGGCCTCCCTGTGTGGAGTTTGCATGTTCTCCCCGGGCCTGCGTGGGTTTTCTCCGGGTGCTCCGGTTTCCTCCCACATTCCAAAAACATGCGTGGCAGGCTGATTGGACGCTCTAAATTGTCCCTAGGTGTGAGTGTGAGTGCGAATGGTTGTTCATTTCTGTGTGCCCTGCGATTGGCTGGCAACCGATTCAGGGTGTCCCCCGCCTACTGCCCGGAGACGGCTGGGATGGGCTCCAGCACCCCCCGCGACCCTAGTGAGGATCAAGCGGCTCGGAAGATGAATGAATGAATATTTTGACTCTCTACAGCCCCCCCGGCTCCCCCCCAAAAAATCACTCTGTCATGTTGCATCTCTAAGTAAATGACTTGTTTCTATCTCTCTCCCTATCTACGGAAGGATAAGAAGGTCTGTTTTTCTTTAAAGCGAAACGCAGCGGGAGGAGAGTATTTAAATATCTTTCCAGTGTCACCGCTCTGAAGACTGCCCTTTTCTTCCGTTACGCCCCTGCACAATTACACTAATGGGCCAATGGGAAGAGAGAAGCCCGCTCCCTCATGACTCCGCCCCCCTACCCTTTCCCCACCTCCCTCCTCCTCCACGGAGAAGACCGCCTTCCTTCCTCGGGAGCTTTTTAGATGTGCATAATCCCCGAGTTGACCCAGAAAATCGTCAGTCGCTCCGCTTGAAGATCTGATGCTGCAGTCTTTGTGCGCACCTCACCCGGCAATGACGCGCGGCCCCGCGGACTCCTCGCACTGAGCGAAAAACCCCCCTTTTCCCAACCCCCCCAACCCCTTCTACCTCCCTCCTCTCCTCACCTCTCCCTCCCTCTCCTTCTTCACCGCAGCGGACCAACCGAACCAGCGGACCGGGCCGAGCTTTGAGTGGACTAACTTTGGACTTTTTTTTTTTCTTCTTCTTTTTTTTTTTTTTTTTCGTTGTCGCGGAGGACCTGAGCACGGTAAGCGGTGCACATTTTGTGTGTGTGTGTTGTTGTTGTTGCATTAAATTGCAAGCCGGAGAATGTTGGCGTTTCTCTTGCCGTGTGTGTGTGTGTGCGCGCGCATGCCTCCTCGCTATCTCCTCACCGCGTCGCCCCATTGTTTCCTCGTTTGTGTCAAAGGCGCTCTTTAAAAAAAAAAAAAAAAGGATTGTGATGATTCCGTGGTGGTGGGGGGGGGGCGGTTGGTAAGCCCCCGAATTGAACCGCGCCGCCGCGCGTTGCATCGGTGTTCTTTGTTGCAACCTTGCGTGCGTAAAAATCTGCCCGTGTGTGTGTGTGTGGGTCTACAACCCCCCTGCCCCCCACACCCACCCCGCCTCCCCACACCGCCGCCGCCGCTCTATTGCATTGAATCGGACACTGAAGCCATTTTCAAAGTCAATCGCGTCGCTTCTTGTCCTGTGAACGTGCCACATTCTCAAAGCGACGTTCATGAGGAAGAAGACCAAATGGCGCAAAAGGCCGAGGGGCATCCTAACACCCCGATGTGTGTCGTCCCCACAGGAGGCATGGCGGAGCACCTCATGATGCCCATGAATCACGGTTCGGCCGGCGCCGGTCTCCACGCGTACCGGATGGGCATGAACGGCCTGGCAGCGGGCCACCCGCCGCACGGCCAGCAGCAGGCCTCGGCCATGCGGGCCATGCCCGGCGGCCAGATGATGCACTACGCCGGCGCGCAGGCCGGCATGGAGATGCGCCAACGGCAGGGTATGGTGCCACCCGGCGGGCCCATGAGCGGCGCCCAAATGGGGCACCACCACCAGATGATGTACAACGGGCAGCAGCATCACATGCACCAGGCCCAGCAGCAGCAGGTCCAGCAACAACAACAACAACAGCAGCAGCAACAGCAACAGCAGCAACACGCCGCCCAGCAAAGCCAGTTCATGAACGGAGGCCTGACGTCGCAGCAGCTCATGGCCAGCATGCAGCTCCAAAAACTCAACACGCAATATCATGGACACCCGCTCGGCCCCATGGGCGGCGGCGGCGGCGGGGGTCACATGGGCGGCCCGGCCAACCAGTACCGCATGAACCCGGCCCAACTGGCCAACATGCAGCATATGGCGGTCCCGGCGCTGGCGCTGAACGGCATGGATGCGGACATGATCGACGAGGAGGCGCTCACCTCGCTGGTGGTGGAGCTCGGCCTGGACCGGGTCCAGGAGCTACCCGAACTCTTCCTGGGCCAGAACGAGTTTGACTTCATCTCGGACTTTGTCAGCAAACAGCAGCCCAGCACGGTTAGCTGCTGAGACCACCCCGTTGCTCCCCCCCCCCCCCCCCCCGAGCCCCCCACACCACCCCACACCACCCCCAAGCCCCGCAAATAGAAAAGCCCAATATAACCACCTAGCCCGGATCAACGGGACAAACACACGGATGGTGCCCTCATCATTTTTTGGTTTTTTTGGGTTTTTTTTGGTTTTTTAAGGACCACCGAGCCGAGGACTTGCGGCGCCGGGTGCGCGGAGAACTCTGCCGGTGGGTCGCTGTGGTCTACAGGGTGCTGCGAGGGGGGTTATAGTTTCCCCTCCCCACTTCCTGGACGTGAATGTAAAAAGACGAAAACAAAAGTCACAAAGCCACTCTGAACAATGACACTGTGTTTCCGCCGAGGTGTATTTATTTATAATCGGACGTGGAGAACCACCACCAGCCGGGGCCAAGTGATTCGTCAAGATTTGACTTTCTTTAGTCAGCCTACCCCCCCCCCCCCCCGCCGCCCCCCTCCCCCTTCCTCATCCTCCAGCTTGTTATTAAAATAAGCTCAGAAGGTCCAAAAAGGAGCCTTAATTTTATGAGGCGTCGTCCAATTTTTCAGAGTTTTAAAAAAAAATAGATTTTTTTTTTTTTTGGATGTGCTGTTCTCAAAAAAAAAAAAAAATCAACTGCTTGTACTGTATGAAGCTGTATAACTCCAACATGTCCACACTGTTTTGTGTTCTCATGGAGACGTAGAACCGCCTTAATCACGCAGATTCTTATTTATTATTGGTTGGTTGTAGTCCCTTTTTTTTTTTTTTTTTGGTTTGTTTGTTTGTTTTTGGGTGGATGAGATTTTGAAAGGAGGGAGGGACGGTCTTTGTGAAAGGTTTTAAGGATCAATAAAGATGGCCTGGATATAGAAGTGTGGCCTGCTTTTCCATTCATTGCATAGCCTCTCGCTCCCAAGCCGCCCGCAATGGCTATTTTTCCTCACCGCCCCCCCCCCCCACCCTGCCCCCCCCCCCCCACCCTGCCCACTTCCCCTCAACTAAGTCCCGAGGTTTAACCTGCAACTGAGGGCACACCTTGCTTTCTACCGCCACGGCAATGTGATACAATATTTATACGCTGGAGGTGCGCCCCTGCAGTCGGCCATTTTTGGGCCTGACGTGGTTTTTGAGTACCATCTATGTGAAATACTGCATTTAAAAAAAATTCAAGGTCTTAACCCTCATATTATGTTGAAAAAAAATCACATTGATTATGTTGTGGGTGGCGGCCCGGTAGTCCAGTGGTTAGCACGTGGGCTTCACAGTGCAGAGGTACCGGGTTCGATTCCAGCTCCGGCCTCCCTGTGTGGAGTTTGCATGTTCTCCCCGGGCCTGCGTGGGTTTTCTCCGGGTGCTCCGGTTTCCTCCCACATTCCAAAAATATGTGTGGCAGTCTGATTGAACACTCTAAATTGTCCCTAGGTGTGAGTGTGAGTGTGAATTGTTGTTCGTCTCTGTGTGCCCTGCGATTGGCTGGCAACCGATTCAGGGTGTCCCCCGCCTACTGCCCGAAGACAGCTGGGATAGGCTCCAGCACCCCCCGCGACCCTAGTGAGGATCAAGCGGCTCGGAAGATGAATGAATGAATGAATGTTGTGGGTCATTTTGACCCGCATTGTAAAAATCCACACAAAATAGTCAAAAAACAGGTTACACCAGTAACAACTTTGTTTAAGATGATGTAAACATTCAGATAAGAGACAGACAACAGATTTTTTTTAAGAACTGTTTAACAGTTGTGTAGGAAATCTCAAGTCAAGCTTTTTATGGTTGCAGCCTTTTCAAATGGTGCGATCCGAAAGATGGTGTTGTCAAAGACGATGATTTTTGGAGAAATTTCAAGTCGATCCGAGTTCATGGGTCCATGGCATTGGCGCCCATTTGGTCAAATTGTGACGAAATGTCTTGCGGTGCTACACCAGCGTGAGAAATTTTAACTCAATCAGACTTACATTTTACTTTTGTCAGTTTGGTGCTCGATAAAGCGGTCCAAATTTGGCAAAATTCTGCAAGATTTATTTATTTTTGGTCACGTTACGCTTGTGAGAATTTTTCAAGTCAATAACAAATCATGTGTCGGCTTTTTAAAGAAAATCTTTAAATATTGGTACGGAATGACAAGTCTTAAAACTACAATCAGAAAGATTATTTTGTGGGAATTTTTCAAGTCAATCGGATTTGAGCCATACTGCCTCTTAAATATTTTGGGGCTTAATAACGTATGACAATTTTGCCCTTTTCGGGCCAAATTCCAGAATCAAAGTTATTGTAGGGACGATGAACTGCATCAGTGTGCTCAATATTTCAAATCAGTCTGACTTTTACGGAGGTTTTTCTTTTTCATATGGGAGATAGAGAGCGACGGTAGTAAAATGCCAGCTAAACGATCATGAGAAGACAAAAGCCGGATTTGTGTAAAAACTTGCAAGTCAGACTTACGGGGTGGGATGATGACGATTTTAGTGCGCAAAAACACTGGCTCAACTTGTGTTTGAGAAGTTTCAAGGCTGAGAATGTTTTGAGGTTAGATAAGATACAACTTGTGGAAAACACTGAGCGTGACTCGTTGAGAAATTTCAAGTCAAACACATTTTGGTTCGCCTGTGACGTAAATAATAAAAAAAAAAAACTAAAACATTATGAGAGTTGCGGCCCGGTAGTCCAGTGGTTAGCACGTCGGCTTCACAGTGCAGAGGTACCGGGTTCGATTCCAGCTCCGGCCTCCCTGTGTGGAGTTTGCATGTTCTCCCCGGGCCTGCGTGGGTTTTCTCCGGGTGCTCCGGTTTCCTCCCACATTCCAAAAATATGCATGGCAGGCTGATTGAACACTCTAAATTGTCCCTAGGTGTGAGTGTGAGCGTGGATGGTTGTCCGTCTCTGTGTGCCCTGCGATTGGCTGGCAACCGATTCAGGGTGTCCCCCGCCTACTGCCCGGAGACAGCTGGGATAGGCTCCAGCGCCCCCTGCGACCCTAGTGAGGATCAAGCGGTTCGGAAGATGAATGAATGAATGAATGAATTATGAGAGTTGAACATTTTTCATGTCCACAATATTGACCTGGCCTTGTGTGAGAATTTTCGATTCACCCACTTAAAGAGCGGCGGGAAGCGGCTTTTGAATTTTTTTTTGCTCATGAACGGCGTCGCCAACTAGCAAAACATTCTGATTCAAAACATGTTTTCGTACTATGAGCTGGAATGAGAAATTGCAAGTCGATCCAATTTAATGTTCTGTCGATCGTATCCGGATTGTAGCTGATTGTAATTGTGATTGTGTCGTTTGGATGTTTCTCGTATGACTTGCAAATACGGAAACAATTCACACAACATAGACAATGTTGCCACCTATTGGAAATTTTGTATTGTCTGGGCCGCCATTTTCGGAGCGTTACATTTTGTTCCCGCTGATTCATTATATTGAGACCAAGTGGTAGATACTCACTCATTGGTTTTGCTGCCCATCAATATTAATATATACACATTTTGTTTTGTTTGTTTACGTTCAATAAACACCAGCCACGAAAAGGGAAGAAGTTTTGAAAAGTCGTGTTTAACTAACATTAGTTTCACTTAAATCATTGTGAACATTTGGTTCCTTGATGCGCTTGTGTGTGTGTGCATGTGTGTGTGTGTGTGTGTGTGTGTATGGGTTGGGGGAGGTGTGACTGGACAAAGAATGCTTACCTTGATGGGGGTTTAAGTGACTTAAAGCTTGTAAGCCGTGACTCACAAGAAGCCTGGTGCCTTTTCACAGCTCGGGTACACACACACACACACACACACACCAGGTGGACGAACAACTCAGATGTTGAGGACTCGAAGACTAATCTCCCAAAGTTCAAGTTAGACCACTTGGGTGAGCCTTATAAAATGTTTTTCTTTTTTTAATTAACAGCATTCCCATCTGGTAAAAATCCGATGTTGTTGTTGTTGTTGAGAACACTGAGGTGGGCTTGTTGGAGAATTTTCAAGTAAAAAAAAAAAAGCTGGAAGACGAATTCCGCCTTTTATATTCATTCATTCATTCATCTTCCGAGCCGCTTGATCCTCACTAGGGTCGCGGGGGGTGCTGGAGCCTATCCCAGCTGTCTTCGGGCAGAAGGCGGGGTACACCCTGAATCGGTTGCCAGCCAATCACAGGGCACACAGAAACGAACAACCATTCGCACTCACACTCACAACTAGGGACAATTTAGAGCGTCCAATCAGCCTGCCACGCATGTTTTTGGAATGTGGGAGGAAACCGGAGCACCCGGAGAAAACCCACGCAGACCCGGGGAGAACATTCAAACTCCACACAGGGAGGCCGGAGCTGGAATCGAACCCGGTACCTCTGCACTGTGAAGCCGACGTGCTAACCACTGGACTACCGGGCCGCCCGCCTTTTATAGTTCTCATCATTACGCAAATGTGCCCATTTAAACGTTTGTTGTTGTCGAGAATCCAAAGCATGTCTTTGTACTTAAAACCGAATTTGTGTGTGAGGATTTTCAAGTCAGTCAGACTTCTCTCTTTGTCTGTTCATCTTAATTCAGAGTCGATATTGCACATGATAGCAATTGAAATTTAAAATGGGGGGGGAAAAAGGTTATGTTTCTATGCTTTTTTTTTTTCCACTGCTATGCTAACATGAGAAATTTCAATTCAGCAACGCTAATTGGGGGACAGGTGCGGCCTTTCACATGATGTGTCTCAATAACAGATGTTAAAATGAAGCCTTCTCGAGGGTTTAATTTGGCTTGTGTGTGAGAAATTTCAAGTCATTCACTCTCACTGGATGAGGTCAGGCAGTATTTTAGAATTTGTAATGATGAGAAACTTCAGGATCGTCATATTTAGCATCGTAGCACGTTAGCATCATTTTCTAGGTTGACCGTGATTGCACGTTAGGAAATTTTCAAGTCAATGACATTTACTGTGTGGCTTTTTTCATGTCAAGAACATTCAGCCGGATTGAAATGTCAAGTTAAGAGGCCTCTTTAACCCCCCCCCACCCCCACCCCACCCCCAGATGCTAACGGATTGTGAAAATAGCCAACCTTCTACTGCATCTGTGTGCGTTGCTGTGTGCTAATTAGCATAAACGGTGAAGAGAGTGAGTGATGCGGCGCTCAATTTTTTGTTGGGGGGGGGGGGTTGTTGTGTGCCTGCGGGCGATGAGGAGCTTGATTGGAGGTCACGCTGAGGGAAATATGGCCGCATTTAGCGTATCACATTGTCAACAGAAGCATCTTTAGCAAAGCGCTTCCCGAAATAGTCGCCGCTGCAACTTATTGCTCCAGTTTGGGCCTTCCCATTTCTTCTTCACTTAATGTTGTTGTTGTGCTTTTCATCAAAGCCGTGCATGTTGACATTTCATTCATTCATTCATTCATCTTCCATACCGCTTGATCCTCACTAGGATCGCGGGGGGTGCTGGAGCCTATCCCAGCTGTCTCCGGGCAGTAGGCGGGGGACACCCTGAATCGGTTGCCAGCCAATCGCAGGGCACACATAGATGAACAACCATCCACGTTCACACTCACACCTAGGGACAATTTAGAGTGTTCAATCAGCCTGCCATGCATATTTTTGGAATGTGGGAGGAAACCGGAGCACCCGGAGAAAACCCACGCAGGCCCGGGGAGAACATGCAAACTCCACACAGGGAGGCCGGAGCTGGAATCGAACCCGGTACCTCTGCACTGTGAAGCCGACGTGCTAACCACTGGACTTACCGGGCCGCCTCCTCACTAGGGTCGCGGGGGGTGCTGGAGCCTATCCCAGCTGTCTTCGGGCAGTAGGCGGGGGACACCCTGAATCGGTTGCCAGCCAATCGCAGGGCACACAGAAACGAACAACCATTCGCACTCACACTCACACCTAGGGACAATTTAGAGTGTTCAATCAGCCTGCCACGCATGTTTTTGGAATGTGGGAGGAAACCGGAGCACCCGGAGAAAACCCACGCAGGCACGGGGAGAACATGCAAACTCCACACAGGGAGGCCGGAGCTGGAATCGAACCCGGTACCTCTGCACTGTGAAGCCGACGTGCTAACTGGACTACCGGGCCGCCCAGTGCCATTGTCTTTTTTTCTTTTTTTCCTCTAAGGCAGCGCTGAGTTGGACTTTTGAGAATTTTCAAGTCACTCACACCTATTGGATGAGGGGTGCATCCTTTGAAATGTTGCGTAATCGTCAGAAAAATGTTGCCATTCCAACGATGACTCGTCTAGACTAGAGAATATCGAGCTGGGCTTGTGTGTCGGAAATTTCAAGTCATACCTTTTACGGGTTGAGACGGACAGCCTTTTAAACGTTGACATTTTGCATCTTAATAACAACTCGTAACTTTCTCTCTATTGTCTAGAGACCACGGAGTGGAAGACAACTTGAGAGCGGGACGTTATTGGAGGACGACCGACGTGGAAGTATCAATGTTAACCAATTAAGCGCCTGCGTATTTTCTTTGGCTTGTGGAGAGAGAAAAGGTCGTCAAAGTAGGCCGAGGCACATCGCTTAGCAACGGGCATCGTGCATGCCCACCGATTTGGTGAGACGTGCCTGCGTTCGTGCGTGTGCCCGTGCCTGCGTGCGCTCGCGCGTGCGGCGCCCGCTCGCATATCGGCTAATTGCGCGTTGTAATGTTATGCCTCAATTAAAGCGGCGGCGCGTGCTCATATCAACTTCATAAAGATGAGAACGGGCCCCGGCAGCCAATCGGATGCGACGCTGGCTCGCTGTAATTAGGAAACGTGCGTCCATGTCGTTGCCTCAGATCACTGATCTTACTCGTCTCTTATCACGGTGGACGTGGCTGGACACCGTTAGCATTTTAGCATGCACATAGTGTGTGAGCATGTCTTGCCATTACAAAAAAAAAATCTCAAAAACCTTTGGAAATAATTTCAGCACTTAAGAGTTTGGGGATATTTTATTCAAGAGGAGAATGAGGGCAGCAAGAAAGCAGTAACATTTGAAGAGACACAAAGGCCGAATGAATACAAAATTATAAACATGCTCAAGTCTTAGACTCGCAGACTCCCGTTACCGGAGCACTCCAATTTTTTTTGTTGCCCTTAGTCTCCTCATTTGAGAATACACGTGCTCCATATGAAAGTAAACACACGACAAACTCCACTCTGCTGTCCTTAATCTCCTCACAAACAACACAAAAATGTTCAAGAGGAGACTAAGGACAGCAGCCATGAGTTTTAGCCTGTGCAGGACTTCACATTCTCCACGTACATGCAGCCACTTAGCGAGAACACAAATTTTATTCAACAGGAGACTGAGGGCAGTCAGAAGATTGTAAGATATGAGGATACAGAGCTAGAAATGACAAAACTGAACACACCATGTTCATGTTAGCTAAACCAGTTGCTGTGCCTCAGCTCTGGAAATGTTTATACTCCACAGTCTCCACTTTATTGCACTTTGCCCTCAGCCGAGGAGAGCGACATGCTTTGATCAAAAGTTCATTTTCAAAGTGGGGAAGCATAGAAAGGACTTCACATTCTCCACGTACATGCAGCCACTTAGCGAGAACACAAACTTTATTCAACAGGAGACTGAGGGCAGTCAGAAGATTGTAAGATGTGAGGATACAGAGCTAGAAATGACAAAACTGAACACGTCATGTTCATGTTAGCTAAACCAGTTGCTGTGCCTCAGCTCTGGAAATTTTTATGCTCCACAGTCTCCACTTTATTGCACTTTGCCCTCAGCCGAGGAGAGCGACATGCTTTGATCAAAAGTTCATTTTCAAAGTGGGGAAGCATAGAAAGGACTTCACATTCTCCACGTACATGCAGCCACTTAGCGAGAACACAAATTTTATTCAACAGGAGACTGAGGGCAGTCGGAAGATTGTAAGATGTGAGGATACAGAGCTGGAAATGACAAAACCTAACACATCATGTTCATGTTAGCTAAACCAGTTGCTGTGCCTCAGCTCTGGAAATTTTTATACTCCACAGTCTCCACTTTATTGCACTTTGCCCTCAACCGAGGAGAGCGACTGCCGGATATGATCAAAAGTTAATTTGCAAACCCCGCGCAGTTGGGAAGCATAGAAACGATGAGGATTTTATGACCTAGTGGCTAGCAAGTCAAATCCAGAGGCAATTATTCCTTCGTGCTCCTTTAAGAGCCCACCTAGCCGGCCTCAGTCAGCGTACGTTTGCGACTTCTGCTTTTTTGCTGCAAACCGTCTTCCTGTGTCAGCTCACCGTGTTCTCGTTTTAAGTCACCCGACCCAAGCCGCATGCTGACAAATGAGATAATGCGAAATAAGGTATTAAAATATATATGTTTAAAAAAAAAAGGTTTTGTTGGAGGTTTTGCCTACGGGTGCCTTTCCGATGCCGATGGAAAAACACTTCACGTGTTTATGTCCTTTTATTGTTCGTCGGCTTTGTTACAGGGAAGGATGGACGTCCATTTGCAGCTTTCACACATGAGCGGGCCTTGGAGGAGGTGCTCAAACACACGCACACACACACACACACACACATGCAGTCAGGCATACAACGTGATCAAACAAGCTAAAAGGGACGCCCCAGTATCAGCGCGGCGTCGAGAGAAGCGGGATTCGTGTGACGAAGCAGCGCTTTGCACAACTCTTAAGAAAGTAAATAAAACAACAGGTCAAGGTTTGAATGTTTTGGCGAGGAAATAAAATCCATGTCTTGATTATACAACAAATACGTAGAAGGTCACTTGCTAGAGTTACAAGTACAGTGGTGCCTTGAGATCTCATTGAATGCAATAATCCATTCCAGTCTCAAATCCAGTCTCGAATTATTATATTTTTATGATTAATAAAACTCATTTTTAATGAAATAGGATGAAAAACAATGAAAGTTACCTTGGCCAACTGGGGCAGTAAATGACATATGCGTCTGTATAGTAGAGACCTCCCCGCTCCTTGCAGAGGATAAAGAATATATCCCCGTGGGTACTGTGAAATTGAATGTGTCACTGCACCGTAGGAATTGAAATTGTGATTTAATAACAAGCAGCGTTTTGGCAAATGGTGAACATATTCCGGTCGAGTTTAGCATGCCTGGGATTGCGTTGCGCCTCAGTGAGCTGCCGAGGTTCAGATTACACTTCTCCGGCGCACCTGTCGATTTGGTCAGAAAAAGTTGACTATATTTTGGACTACCTAAAACAACGCCGAACTTGTGGCGCAGGTGGTGTACCACGATTTCGTTGTACAAAAATATGGCTCAATAAGCCTAAACCAATTAAGGCCAAAAACATACATGTAACAAAAATGTGATATTTAAAAAAAAAACTTGAATACAGATTAATGTATTGTTTTTTGTTTTGAAAAAATACATGGGAAGATGACCTTAAAAAAGAGATTATGAAATGATTTTCCAAATTCGTTCAGCCCTACTGTAGATGTTGTCTTCTCTGAAAATGTCTGCCATCGAATGAGTTATAAAACGCGAAATGTGAGAATCGCAACAGCGTCCACAATTCGATCCGCGTTGAACACAAAGAAGAGAAAGCGAGCGATGACATAACTTGGTGTTATTTATTGACAACAAGGGCATGTTTCTGTCTGTTTGTTTGACAGTTTCTACGGGTGGGGGGAGTTGGGGACTCGATGGGGCACGCTTGAACTTGTCAGGTAATTTCAAGGTGTTTTTTTTTGTCACGTCGGCGGTTTAGGTGTTTCGCTGGTGGGAAAAACAGCAAATCCCTCGGGGGGTTAAGGTTCATTTGGATGGACTCGGGCGCAACTTCCTGACACGTGACCGTTGTTTCATGCAAGTGTATGTGTGTGTGTGTGTGTTTATGGATCGGTACGCGCCCTAATCGCATCCACGCCGCGTTCTTTCCAGGAGACACTCAGTTAAGCTAATTGTTTTGTTTTCCGGCCGCAAGCTGCTGAGGGAGGGTGTGGGGGGGGGGGGGGGGGGGTGGCTGTAAAAGACAGCCATGTATGGAGCACATGCAAGCCTCGGCGGCTAAGTGACTGATTTTGGCAAGTCGAGGCAGGTGACAGGTTGCCAGGCGACGGGAGACTCCTCCCCCTTTCGCCGCCCTCCCGAAATCTGGCCTCGCATGATTTGCCAGCTCTTTGAAGTCAAAAGCAGGCGGTGTAAATAATTGATTTCCCTGCACGCGGCTGACACCTCGTCGCGGCCCGAGCACGTCGAGGCATCCCGACGACGTCTGAAGGTAGTAAATATTTAAGGCGCGTGTGATTTACACCGGCTGCGGTTTTTCCAGAAGGGGAGGGGGGGCAAAGTTTTGACAGCGTCGCGCAGAATGAATATGTTATGCTTTGTTTGTATTACGACAACAGGTGAATTCCCTCCGTTTAATAAAACACTCAGTCTTTCTGATGTGATTTGTCAAAGCATGCCGAACCGATTGTGAAAGTGACATTCAAAGGAGAAGTAATTGCTTTTGTTTGGTTTTGCTCCCAGCCTGCCCCTGTAGGTTTCATTTATTTGAAGCCACATCAGCAGAGATGCGCTCTTTACCCTATCTGCCGGTTTGTACTACGTCATCCGTCCGCGACTTGGACACCCTTCCGTCATCGTCATTTTAGAGCGTTTACTCCCAGTCCGGCCCGCACATCCGGGGAAGAAAAGGCGCCCGGGCATGACATACTGTAATTTCGGAATCCTCTTTTCAATTTTATACCCCGAAACAAGTCGTAAAACATACGTCCTTCATCCCATATCATTGGTTAAAAAGTTAGCGAGGTAATGTCTGTGCATGATCGCGGCACCTGTTTTTAACCTTTTAGTCACCGTGTAACATAAGGTATTACGAACATGAATATGCACCTACAGTATATCACATCAGCCAATTTGTTTTGTTTTGTTTGTTTTTTGGTTTGATCTAAGGTCAGCAAGACAAATGAGAATTTGTTCTCAATTGCCTTTAATAAAAGTGAAATAGGAGGGAAAAACACTGAAACAAAGCTGTAAAATGTATATGGTAAACACCATTTATCACAGGGATACGTTCAAGATCCACCCACAAAAATGGAAAATCTGCGATCGGCAGACCCTATTAAACAGCATTTTTGATGGTTTTGTGAGGCCCCATGGAGGGGACTTGGGCGGAGGATTTTTGCTCTGGCATGATACAGTAAAGACGTACAACCAATATGCTATTTAAATTTGGCTTTATAGACTTTGTAAATTATTTGTCATTTCAAGGAGAGAGAGGGCGAGAAATATCGATGCACACAGTACGTAACTTTTTTCTTTTTTTGCTCATTCGTGGACTGTCGGTGGTACGGATAAGGACTCGCCAGTTTTCAACAACAGAGCTGCAAACATTTTTTTTTATTTTTTTTCACACAAGCGAACAAAGACAATTAATTGTGTTGCTGGTGTATAAAGGCACATTTATTACATTGCGCTGTCTTAACAGCCGAATGTACCAACACAAATAATCCAAGTGTGTTGACTGGTAATATTGCTTTCATTTTTCTTGGGAAAAGCATCGGCGTGTTGACGCTGTAACATATTTCACAAGCCGATCAATAATGACTGAGGCCCAATTCTGCTGCGGGGGCCTTCTCGCTGAATTGCATTATGTTGCAAGGACTTCATATGATTCTATTTACACCGTGTACACGCGGCTTTTATGTGACCCGACCGGTCGGGTCCAATTTTTATGAGAGCAGAGACGAGGAAACGTTTCGCGGGCCCGGCCAGCCGACAGGCACGTTTGTTAATAGGCTAGACGGGAGCCAAAGAGTATTAGGGCAGCCTGTGTTCTGTACACAGTGTCTTCATGAGCGCAGCTTTAGAGCTACGTGCTAATCTGGTGACAGCGGCGAGCACATGCTTCCAAAGGCAGACTCGCTGTCTGTAAGCGTGGGGGTGGAATTAATAGAAGAGAGCGCTTCTTGTCAGGCTTTACGTGAGGCTGCTGCGCTCATCAAGTAACACAAACGCCGCCATTCATTCTCTATTGTGTTTCATTTGAACTGCTCTTCGCGGTGGTTTGTAGATGAGTCAACTGCGCCCCTTCCATGTAGTTTCCAGGTTTGCGGCCCCGCTATTTCTATGCCTTTTTTTTTCTGTCCAGTTAATGACTGGACAAGTTTACATTTGGTGTAATTCCACTGTCGAGCACCAGATGGCGGCACATTATGTTGTTTGAGACGGTGTAAATTTGGGAAAAAGTCCAGTCGGCTAACCTTTACGCCACCTCTTCTTCACCTCTGTTGGATGATGTCATCCGGTCAAGGAGAGGTTGAGTCCACTCTTCCTCACGTCATTGCGCCACGGCGAGTAATGCTGACCCAAGTCTGGCTTGCGGACTTGGCCTGCGACACTCCCTTGCTTGAGCCCCCATCCCACTGAGCTGCGACCACCAGGAGTAACCTTTGACAAAGGTGTCTTAAAGGTTCCATCCTGCCACCTTTCCAAAACATCTGTAGAATTTGAACAAAGTACCCTCCAAGTACTTCTGTTTTTTTTTACATGCTTGGATAGTAAAATAATTTTCCCAGGTAAAAACGAGAACCTGAATAGGCCTTTTTTGTTGTTGTTTTTTTGGTTATTTTTTTTTGAAACATCATCCTCTCACATCCTGCTTTTTACGCCGACAGAAAGTGATGGCTGTGGTCTTTGGACTCTCCCACCCCTATTTAACGGGCACACTCAGAACCCCGTGAGCACAAAAAGTAGGTCTGCTGCTGCTTTTCAGTGTCACGAATTTTAAATTTAGAATGATGCCACCGGCATGTTGAAACATTGAGGCATGAGATGATTCACAAAAAGTGACCGATCGTTTTTTTTTTACATACAGTGGAGCCTGAAAGGCCTCCAAGTGGTCAATTTTTGACTGCTCTTGTTGTCATTAAGGTGGCGGCTGATCTGTAAGCCCAAGAAAGCAGGCACGTTCGGGCACAAGGCGCCCTGCACACAAACGGCAGAGCAACACATGTTGACAGACAATAAAACAGTACGCTCTCGCATATACAGTATTCTTTATACAGTATTTGGAACCGTGAGTCGCCGCTTGGAATTGAAGTGGATTTCCATGGGACAGGAGAAGTGAACCAATCTCTTGTTTCGTCAATGGATGCTACAGCTTCTTGTTGACTTTGAAACTTAGCTTGTAGCCGACGTGTGCACATTTTGAGCATGACGTCTCTGATCCACTGGTTAAAGAACACTTTGATTCTCTCCTCTTTCATCTCAAACCGCTTCAAACAACAAAGCGTGTGACGGAAAAGTGGTTAGGACTGCACGACTGTCCGTGTTTTATGTTATGTGTTGTGTTTATTATTTTACTTTATGTTAACTGTTTTGTAAAGCGCTTTGTTACAGCTGCCGCTGTTGTGAAAGCGCTATATAAATCAGCATGTATTGTATTGTATTCTTTGTCCTTTGCGTGAAAAACTTAATATCAATGGCACACCCATGAACTGAGAGGAGCTGAGACATCTCAGAGAGTTTTATAGCCATCAGTGAGTAAACCGAACATGTATGTTTTGGGATGTGGAAGGAACAGAGTACAACAGAGATTAGAACCTGGATTTCCTGACTGGTAGGCAGATCTACTGTAAACACTTGCCCCCCCTACCGTGCTCCGTGAGGTTGGAATTGCACCAGGCAGGAAAGATACACTTCTGAAGAGGCACAAAATAAAGTTCCAACCGCCGTTGTGCAAGACATCAGTGGAGCAGTTAGCTCCTCACTAAGCCGCAGTAATATTAGCACAGGATCAAGATTGAAGGCCTGCGATTATTGTTCTACGAGCCGTCTCCGTTGTTTGCGTTCACATATCCGTACTGTATCGGTGTGTCTGCTGCTTTGCAAACAGAGCACACTCTCAAAGGGCTTCGCAAGCGTCACCCCTGCACTGGAAGCGTCTTAAGCGCCCCCGAGGCTGCTTAGGAAATGCAGTAGCGCCCAGGAGAGGATGAAATGCGACCGCGATACCTGAGTTGAATCCGATTTCTCCGTTTGTAAGGTGCTCCACGTCTCTACAGACAGTTTTAAAACAAAAAGGCTTTCTTCTCAAAACTGACAATTTGTGCTTTTAAGTAACGTTTCATTGAAGCAATAGCTGTGAAGGAGTACGTGATGTGGGCAAGCAATCCTGATTGTGAAGACGAGAGGCAGATTAGATTGGCATAGCAACACATCCATCCATCCATTTTCCGATCCGCTTTATCCTCACAAGGGTCGCGGGGGGTGCTGGCGCCTATCCCAGCCGTAGTAGTAGGCGGGGGACACCCTGAATCGGTTGCCAGCCAATCGCAGGGCACACAGAAACGAACAACCATTCGCACTCACACTCACACCTAAGGACAATTTAGAGTGTTCAATCCGCTTGCCATGCATGTTTTTGGAATGTGGGAGGAAACCGAAATACCCGGAGAAAACCCACGGATGAAATCTGATTGAGACAAAAAAAAATGGAGGCAATGCAACCTAGATAAATGCGGCCAAAGAAGGGTATAGACTGTTGTGAATAAATTCTTCGTGGTGCCTTGAGGTACGAGTTAAATTCAATCTGAGACCTATGCTCATAATTCAAGTACTGTGTCAAAGAATTGTCTCCTTTGAGAAAATGTCTGGTCTAGCCACCTTGAAAGAAAATTCAAACATTTTTGCCTCGGCTTCTTTGTAGGGCTATCATGTTGGTTGTTCTTCGCAGTGGATAAAGAAAATAGGTTTGTGTTTAGATATCTTGCTTGAACAAAACCATCACATGCTAACTCTTAGCCCATGTGCCTATGCAGTATCCCATAGTACGTAAGCATTAAGCTAGTAGAGGCAGATCATTTAAATAAGCGGCGTGCAATACTTTGTGTAGTTAAAAAATTTTTTTTTTGCTTAGTTTGAGAATAAACTTCAGCTTAGAGTGTCAAAAACAGCTTGAAGCCTCCTTTCTTGGAACAGACGTTTTGAATATACAGTCGAACAAGCCAACCTGTTCGTGCTTCTACGCACATCGACAACACCTTCCTACGTCATGTGATGTATGACTACGTAAATCTTGCACATACACGTCCAGGTTGAAGCACTGCGATCTATTACGTGTCACTCATTACAATACATCTCAAACGCGCTTCAAGAGGTGACCATGGGCCAGGCAGCACTTTCACAAATGTGCAATATTGAGCACAAAGAGCTGTTATTTCTGGCTATAAATAGCGCCACTTACGCCCCCCCCCTCCCCCCGAAACACACACACACACACACACACTGGCTAGCATGAACAATAAGCCCAGGCAGGCATCAGGGCCCTGGCTTGTGACATTGTGTGTAGTGTTCTCTCACACACGCACGTCAGTTACAATCAGTGGGCTGGGTCACTCTTTTCCTGTTTGCACTCAGAGGATGCGGTTGAACGTTTTTTGCCGACGTCACGCATCGCACATGCTAAGAGAAGCCCAGTGGCGCGGTGACAAACAAGGACAGTGAAGGCCGTTGTTGTCATCACCGAGCACACACAAAATGGTGTGGCGGATACAAAAATGGCTGCTTATGAAGAGTCCGAGTAGGAAAGAAAAAAAAACAACATGGTGATGATGGTGCTGAGGGGAACAGATGGAGATGTGGCCCACCCATGGCACAACATGTCACAGTCCCAAGGAGAAACACCAAGGAGACTAAGGAAGGGAGGGTGGGAGGGAAGGAAGGAGCCATAGTGCGACTCTGCTACCCCCTGCTGGCTAAAAGGTGTCGGTGTAAGGTATTGACGGTTCAGCTATTTACATACTGCATTGTCCTCTGACTTTAAATATATATTCATTCATTCATTCATCTTCCGAGCCGCTTGATCCTCACTAGGGTCGCGGGGGGTGCTGGAGCCTATCCCAGCTGTCTGTGGGCAGTAGGCGGGGGACACCCTGAATCGGTTGCCAGCCAATCACAGGGCACACAAAAACGAACAACCATTAGCACTCGCACTCACACCTAGGGACAATTTAGAGTGTTCAATCAGCCTGCCATGCATGTTTTTGGAATGTGGGAGGAAACCGGAGCACCCGGAGAAAACCCACGCAGGCCCGGGGAGAACATGCAAACTCCACACAGGGAGGCCGAAGCTGGAATCGAACCTGGTACCTCTGCACTGTGAAGCCGACGTGCTAGCCACTGGACTACCGGGCCGCCTTAAATGTATATATATTTATATATATAATTTTTTTAAAAATAGTATTCGTGCATGGAAGTGAAGCGGATCTCGGTGGAAGAGGAGAACTGAACCAATCTCTGTATTTGATTATTTTATTGTCGATGTTTTTAATGTTACGTGCGCTGTTGTGTTATTGTTACCTTATGGCAAATGTTGTGGAAAGTGCTTCGTTGCGGCTGCAGCTGTTGTGAAAGATGTCAACTATTGTATTGTATGTAGTACGTGTCCAACACACTCAAAACACAATATGAGCAATTAAAAGTTACATTATATATTTATTTAACAGTGTTAACGGGTGATAGACTTCAAGTAGGAACTCTAATATTATAGTATCAAAACTTTTTTTTTTTTAATAAGTACAAATGACCAATGTAAATGACACAGATAACAAGAAACGACAGACGTTGTCACGGCAAAATGATTATACTTTTGTCCTTTAGCGATAAAAAGGAAATTCCTCTGGCCATAGTGTTGCGTTCGCCTCTAAAGAGACGTTTGTTACAAGCACTGCCAGCTCTTTGCACCGAACGTAGTGATTATATCAGTGAACGTTCTCGAACAAAAAGGCAAAACACATTATATTAAAAGTATAAAAAGTGAAAATGTACAATCGGGCTATTAAAAAAAAGCCCATTTGATGTGTAATTGTCATTAAAAAAAAAAAAAAAAAGACTACAGACATATCCCATGCTGCCTTGGGGCTGGATTGTGCTACATGAAATCAATGTCCTCATTGGATGAGGTGGACGTGGTTCCGAAGATGGCGCCGATATACGCAACGAGTCAAATCGTGCTCCTGGAAGTGAGCGAAGACCTTTGGAAGGCAAATCCGCGGAACATCGGGCTCCTCCTGTGCTCAGGTTCGTTTGAGCCTGTCGATGTGAAAGGTGAGTTTGAGGGCGGGGCCCAGCTTCAATCCCATATACTTCATCATCGTGTCGCTGCGCAACAGCAGCAGCGCCTTGCCGTCGATTTCCTGCCACAGAGGACATTGCGCGTTCATTGCACAGTCGCCCCTTACAAATGATTGTCTTCATTCCTACTTCGCATGCTGAAATATATCGCGGCTTTGTCTTACGTGTTTCCTGAACAGGTCGGCGTGTGGTGCCAGCACGGGGTCGATGTCTTTGATGTAGCGCATGACGTCGTCTACGCTCCACAGGTTGGGGTCCTGACCGCCAGATTTGGTGCCCTCCCCAAAACAACTTGATCCTGCACCAGCGCAGACTCATTACAGGGACGTCCGGGGGCGTGTGCTCACGAGTGTGTGTCGTGTGTATTTACCCGATGAGCTGGCACGATGCACACGGATCCCCGACGTTGGCGTTGACGAGCTCGGGGAGAGGGGGCTGGTCTTTGAACGTTCCAACGTCGCCGTGACAGCGGGCTCCCCTGACCAACGCAGTGATGAAATGTGCAAATAGTTCAACTAAATGTCATCTTTATAGATGCCACGCCACAAACGTTTTCTTCAAACGCCGCCGTATAGTCAGCTTTGCTGATTAAGAATGCGTTCAGACTCGACTGAAGAATTGAACTTGACAGATGCCATTTGGAGGATTTTTTTTTTTTAACCCTTTCAGGGACGGCTTACCATGTCATCGGGTTGCATAAAAAGGTTGACATCAGCTACACGGATTGTCTCACAAAATAAATAAATAAAAACTAAAAATAAAAAGCGGGCGGCCCGGTAGTCCAGTGGTTAGCACGCCGGCTTCACAGTGCAGAGGTACCGGGTTCGATTCCAGCTCCGACCTCCCTGTGTGGAGTTCACATGTTCTCCTGCGTGGGTTTTCTCCAGGTGCTCCGGTTTCCTCCCACATTCCAAAAATATGCATGGCAGGCTGATTGAACACTCTAAATTGTCCCTAGGTGTGAGTGTGAGTGCGAATGGTTGTTCGTCTCTGTGTGCCCTGCGATTGGCTGGCAACCGATTCAGGGTGTCCCCCGCCTACTGCCCGGAGACAGCTGGGATAGGCTCCAGCACCCCCCGCGACCCTAGTGAGGATCAAGCGGCTCGGAAGATGAATGAATGAATGAATGAATAAAAATAAAAAGCTTCACAGTTGACACCTTGACCACTTTCTTTAAATGTCATCTTTCCGGATACAAAAGACAATTTTCCTTTAACGCCACTAAAAACCAGCGTTGCCAATTCCACGCCGCACACTTGGCCATTGAACGCCACAGTGTAATTCAGTTGAACAGATCCCCACATAAAGCGGTTTCTCTTTAAATTAGACCATAAATGTCCACTTTACAGACCGGCATGAGGGCGGGGGGGACTTGCCTCACTTGAAGTCGATCACAAAAATTGCTTGCTACAAAAATCTCTGCCTCAAAACTATAATGAATGATTTTCATATCATGTTTGTGGCATTAGGATCATGTTTGGCCACTTTTCATGTTTCCACAGGGACATTTATTGCTGACGGACACAGCCACTCAGCAACAAATGTCCAACTTCCTTCCTTCCTTCCTACTGAGCCACACTGAATAGTTGAAAAGATGCCCAAAGTTTGGCCTCTCTTGAAAAAAAAAAAGAGTTGAATGGATTTACTACAAAGCGGATTGGGAGGAGTTTCAAGTCAGCAACATGCGGGTGTGAACACGTGAAGAGACCTGCTGCTTGAGGTAAAGAACTGAGCTAAGTTCCACCAGACCATGCTTGTATCTTGAGTTTGTGCTTGCAAGGAGAGAAAAAAAATCGCCCAATGATGGCTCGAAAGCTGGGTCACTGAAGGCACCGCTGTAGAGAGTATATTGCGGATCTTTGCAAGTGGGTCGCAAATCACCCGCGAGAAATTGGGGCTGACGACAACTGTCATTTAACCCAAACGGCCGAATCGACGCGTACCTGTAATGAAGGTGCGTCTGTCGTAATGCAGGCTTTCTCTGGCCACAGGCTGACTGCCAAAAAGCGGGTCGCAGTGTAGATTGTGGCAGAGCTTCTCCAGGAAGCGGAGGACGTAGGTGACGCTGCTGGCGGTGGGCAGCGTCAACGTGTGCTGCTGCTTTTCGAAGAAGGCTGCGAGCACAAATCCACCCGCAAATTGGATTTCCGTTGCGGGTCATTTGATGGGCAAAAAAAACCTCACCTGAAATGACTTCACCGCCCTGGCCGGGTTTAAGGCAGGAGAAGACGCTGGCCTGGTTGTGGGCGGAGTCGACGCAGGCTTGGACGCACTGCTGAAGCACCGACGACGCCTGGGCGGGCCCAAAGTGGTCCGGCAGCTGCTGGATGCGCCGCTGGTTCAGATGGGGACCGACCTTGCCGTACTTGTTTAGGTAGACGCATACTAGGGGGACAAAAAGACAACGAAGCCCCGTTTATCGTCGGCGTGGATACGTTCCAGATCCACCGTAGTAGGTGAAACTCTGGGATGCCAATGTGTTGAGAATACTCTGCGTAATGTAGCGTATGGATACGTGCATGTGCCTTTAAGAGGCGGGGCCTGGTGGGGTGGATTGCGATGTGCGTGAGCCGGATGTGAGTTGTGGCCGACAGCAGCTCTTGTGCGAGTGTCCTTCATTGTGGTTATGCGTTTGACTGTTCTCCAGGAAATCAATAAATGGCGATGGCGATTGTGGCTTGCCTTTCTCGCATGCGGGGGCATCCGAGTAAATGTGTGTAGAGTGTAAGCCAGGCATGTCCAAAGTCCGGCCCGGGGGCCAAATCCGCCCCGCGGTCGAATTTCATCCGGCCCTCGGCCCCTGTCATAAAATCAGTGCCGTCTGGGCCGCAGGTTGGGCGCAATGGAACATGTGTTGCATTGACTGAGGTCTCGTAGACTGGTGAGTGATGTTTCATAGAGTACTGCTTCCCTCTAGTGGCTAAATGAGTAATAGCATTCACTAAATGAGTAATAGCATTTAGACACTAGAGGGCATCACTCACGAGTTAAGACATCACTCTGTGTTTATATTGACTGATATGTCATATTTCAAATGATCCTTGCAGTTGTGGATATGTGTATTGCTTGTTCATTTCCCTGCTGTTCGAGTCAAAGGTTTTGTGACTATTGAAAAGTCATGGTGATACATTTTATGTTTCAAATCAATCAATTTGCACTCAGGAGACTTCTGTCCAAGAAAAAGTCAAGTGAATAAGCAGTTGCATGTGATATACCTGTTTCAAATGAACCAAAAGAAATTCTTAAGATTGTTGAAATTCAAATAAAAATGGAAATGTGAAACAGACGGGCTTACTAAAATTGTTGAACAATATTTTTCAATGTAAAGAATGTCAGCCAAGGTCGGCCCCCCGACATTTTACCACATAAAATCTGGCCCCCTTGGCAAAAACTTTGGACACCCCTGGTGTAAGCCCACATATTTGCGATTCGCTACTTGCATCTTGCACCTCGTCGCGGATTTGTGTCGGTTCTTCGTTGAAAAGTAATATTTGCTGTTTTTGTGCTCAGACCAAAACCTTGTCTGCATTAAAATTACTTGGTGCCGTCTTGGAGCTAAGGCACTATGTTGAAGTGAGTTTGGGAGCGTCATGTAGTTTGTTGTAAGATTTATTCATTCATTCATTTGTTTCACCGCAGCGTCATTTAACTTGCCGATTTTTGCGTTTACTGACCGGTCTCTGTCCCATTTGCGGGTACTGTAAAAGCCCCATAAAAACGCAATAGAGCGGCGGGTGCAAACTATTTTTGGTACCTGTAGGTGCCTGTAGTGCAAATTTGGGGATGGTGGCATTGTCGAGCGGCACAGTGCTGGTGTCGGGCTCTGGGGTGCTGCTGGTGGGAGACGTGGGGACCGGGTGAGGCACCAGGCGAGGTTTTCTCTGGACACAGAAGCGTCACGGCATCAGGAAATTTGGGCAGTCAGCTGTCATTGTTTCACTTAAAATGGTCTAAATCTCCTGATTTCAGCTTTTTCAACTGTATTTATCGGATTATCGGAGTCCTTTGTAAAAGCAAACTGATTATCTTTTGGGTTTTATTTAAAAAAAATAAATAAATAAATAATTTGCAAGCATCTGCTTTGACCTTGGCAAACAATAAGCCAACCAAGTAACTAAATCAATTCCTCGCATGTGATATTGCGTCACTGGCGTTTAGTTCTTGTTTTGTTTACCGCTAAACAATTCCGCATAAATAATTGGAGCGTAAACAGAAATAGGGGAGAAAATATTTTGTATTACACTTTAAAGGCGACAATAAAATTGGATCTGATTAATGGAAGGAATAATCAATTCTAAAAATAATCCAGAGTGGTAGCCCTAATGCTAAAACTTTTTTTGGGGGGGTGTTGAGGGGCTGATCTCTTAAGCTTTTTTTTGCATAGTTTTGCGAGATAACCGTAAAGTAAAAATGGTTGGCAGTTGTTTTGGCGTCGCATGAGAAACAGCAGCTACAAAGTAAAAGCTACAGGCCAAGAAATCAATCAAAATACAGTACTGGCAATCCTGGCCGCTTGGCAGCTTCGACGACTGCTCTCCGCTGGCTCCATTATTATGATTCGTGTTTGATGGCCACTTTTATGATTTGTTTGCCAGCTTACTAAGTGGAAGCGTCACACAGAAAAACAATCTGCTGTACTTGTCAAAAGCCATTAGGTGTGCAACCGCTACCTTGCTGCCAGGCTTTGGCCCTCTTTTCTTTGGAATCTTGACGGGTGCGTCCTGTATCTGTGGCAGGGCCAACCTCTGCGCCCAGTTGACCGGGACTCTGCCGCGGGGTCGTCCCGGAGCAGTCGTAGGCCGCCCGGGCCCGGCCGTGGCCTCTGGCAGGAAGCTGGCTCTCTTTACCCAGCCCAACTGCAATGAGGCAAAGCAGCTTGATGATAGAAATAATGGGGGGGGGGGGGGGGGGGCGGTACCGCACTGCCAAAAACTCGGTAGACTTGGTGGGGACTTAGCAGCAATATTGTCACGTTGTGCCCGAAGCGATGGAATTATTGCTTCGTGCACAACAAAATAACTGAAAGGTGAATCCCCGAAATAGCAGACACAAAAGAGATTTTGTCAGAGAACAAAAGGAGTCTTTAATGACGAACACAAAATACCCGACAGGGAGAATAACAAAAAACGCTGGTCAAAATACGGACCAGGGATAGAATAAAGGGAACAACAGAAAACGCTTGCGGAAAACAAATGGCAAGGAAGGTCTGATTAGACGATTATATAAATTTCGTATGTAATAGGAATAATGGCGCGTAATAACAGCCACAAGGCTAAGAGGCAACAAATAATCCAAATAGTAATTTGAGCGAGAGAATATTGGCGCGGCGTGGAATTCTCCGGCAGTGAGTAGACTGCCAGAGCGTCCAAATAAAGGCTGAGCAATTACTCCCAAATGGGTGACAGGTGTGTAAACGGCGGGCAGAAAGCCCGCCCCCTGCTGGCAAACACGGGACGTGACAAATATGATAGCACACAAAATACAATGTATGTTATTTATGTAATTTATTTATATGTATTTATTATTTTATACATATTTATTTATTAATCTAAAAAATATGACAAAAACAAAACAAAAAAACAAAACATTACACTTACAAAGATGCTGATTATTGAATGTATGGGTTGAGATTGCTAGAGAGCTATTCTGCTAGAGAGCTATTATGCTAGCGAAAGTTAGCTTCAAGAAGTTTTGCTTCGACCAACATCATCAAGGGCCAGCGCTGTGGCCCGTGAATTTGAAATTAGAAAAATTAGAGCGTCTGCAACCTACCTTACGTCCCGGTTTGGGTCCTCGTTTCTTGGGGATCTTAACGGGCTCCAGGCTTTTCTCCGTCTGGATGCTTGGCGGTCCCAAGGCTGAGGCCTTTTGACTCCAAGAGCCCTTGACTTTTCGCCGTCCGGGTTTGCGGCCCCTCTGGCCGCCGGCTTTGCTTACCGCGGGGGTCGTGTGCACGGCCGAGGTCTCGACGGCCCCGTCCGTTAACGGTCCGCTGGTCTTTGGCATCACAGCTGCAATAGTAGACAGGGGCGGGAAAAAACAAAACAAAACAAAAAAAAACAGGGCGTGGGTTACCAGGAATGTTTCGGGAAACACAACATAGTAAAATGAATACCGAGTCATATGATCACGCGGGAGGGAAAGAGCTCGAGGCTACATGAGGCTGTTCAATGAGAAACGCTGTCCTACAAACACTTCATGATACTGGCAATACTGTCGCATTAAAGGCAGCTCATTCATTCAATCCAACTATCCCGATGCCAAGCAATATATCTCTTTGTTTCCCTTTTTGGGCAATTAAAAAAAATAAATAAAGGCACCAGTGATGGCAAAGAGGGAAAGTGTGATGAAAAAAAAAAATTGCTCCTAAGGAAACGGTACACGCGTCTCTGTCCAGGCTGCTCGGTAGAATTTGGATAATTTTTAAGACCCACAGAATATTGTCTTCTGTCAAAATATAAGCAACGTCTTTTCTCTTGACTGTGAAACACCGTTTTTCTGCTAGCAACTCGCGACATATGCTCTGCTTATACCAAACATACAGTACGTGTAGCCGGCTCAAGTGTAAGGTAGCTAAACGTGTCCTCTCCCTCATAATAGACGCAAGTCGAACGACCCCGATGAATCTTTTTCTTCCACTCAAAAGCTGTGCTGATCTCAAAAGCCAAAAGGACGCAACAGCGCCATCAAGAACGATATGTTGGCCATGAGTGGTTTACAAACCTGACTACCGCAGACCATGCTCGGCGAGAGCGTCTTCCGAGGCTTAGCTTTTCAAAACGGTCCGATTCTAGTTCACAGATATAAACATCCGCTGTCGTGAAGGAGTTGAAAAGGGACTTATGATGGTGACCTTTTGACCTTGGAAATGATGACTTCAATTTCCATTGTTTTCTTTTGGGATTTCTTACACAGAATTTTCTTGTTGCCTAATTAGCGCATCGTGAGCATTGTCTAAATCGAATGGAACAAGGCGGCAAATCTAGGCAAGATTTGAACCCAGCTTGCCTTTCAAACCGGCGGTGTGAATGCTAGCCTTTGAGGCGCCACTCAGTGTGAGGAAGGCAGCTGCTAACAGATCGGAGGTCACACCGACAGTCAATCAAACACCTTCGGCAGACAGGTGCCACGGGAAAATTACTTCCAAGAAGCGCAGGAGGGAACGGAAACTTGTGTACAATATATACACCCTGTGGCGATCTCAGATGAAATACAGTGTAACCTCAGAAATAAGACCACCTATGTTACTGCTCAAGGTGGTCTTATTTTCGGGGTGGTCTGATTTCTGAAATGGCATGCAGTAATGATAATGCAGAAGTAATGTGGCTCACATGCAACAATATACTGTAGCGTCATGTACACACAAAGAGTAATATGATGATGGATTGTACATGCAACTGTATTGTACACAAAAGAAATTTAAGCATTTGAATAGTCTATGTATGTATAAGGCAAGAGAAAAAAAACTCATTTCTAGTCTCATTTCTAGGGTTTCAATACAATACAATACTGTACATAGGCGTTCTATTTGGGACTGTACAAAACCGGTCGTATTTTTAAGGTGGTCGTTTAAATGAGGTGGTCGCATAGCGGGGTTTCACTGTATACTCCGATCAATGCCGCGTTGCAAGTTGCAACAAGTTCTCATCCGGTGGGGGGGGGGGGGGGGGGGGGGAATCCTTCCAGATGGGTTTAATTCTTGACTAACATATTTTGGGACCTTGCGGTGACGCGTTCGTTGAGCAGCGGCAGCCGTTGCCCACACCGAAGTGTTGAGCAAAGCAAATTCTTGTTTTCACACAGCAACACACGCGAGCGGCAACCTCCTGGGGGAAACGTTCATTCTCTCGCTTGAAGCGCATTTGTGCTATTGCACTCTTCTTACCTTCGCTACCCTGCTCAAATTAAAGTCGCACGTGACATCTCGCGTGCTTCCTTCCTTGCAGATTAATTTTTTTGTCTCGCGCCCTCAGCGACACTCGTCCTCCCTGCTCTTCTCCTGCTATCTGCTCACCGGTCTACAGCTTATTGGCATACATTCAAATAGACGTTTCTCAGGAGTAAAGGCCAAAATGTGCCATGCGTACCTTTTGTTCCGGGCGGCTGCAGGTTGTCCCCGGTGCGTGCGCACCAGCCAACCGGGAAGATGTCGCGCGAGTCGTAGCGGCAGTAGTAGTCGAAGGCCCCCCGCCAGCCGTCAAAAGTGACCTGCAGCTCCACTCCGCGCAGAGCGCCCACAGTGGCCGGGCAGATGAAGTGAGGGTTTTTGCGGTCTACCGCCTCCAGTTTCATGCCCACTTGGAAGGAGTTCTGCTCTGGCGCGGGGGGCTCCTGCTGTGGATGATGCGCGGGGGAAAAAGGTCACGGTACGGAAGGATGTGACACGGCGTAATATTTCGCGCGGGGCCTTGAAACCCAGAAAACCTTACGGCCCGTGACGGTTGAATTTAAAACTGGTCAAGGGACTATTTATTTATAGTTTCTTTATCAGAAACTATATCAGAGATGCTGCTGACTTTGGGAACTGTCTCAACCCTTTGGAATGAAAACAAGATCGGTGAAAATTTAACATGACGTGTATTTTGAAATTTTGCAAATGTTATTTACGGTGAAGAATAATATGGAGGTATTGTTTTAAGTTTTCATTTCACTTTTTAAGACATGCCGATGACCACGGGAGGTCCCTGAACTTGTTAGAATTTAAAAACGATGTTTACTGTCAAAAAAAAAGTGTTGGAGTTTGTATTTGTTTTTAACATTTGTTTATCTTTTAACATTCACTCATCTTCCGAGCCGCTTGATCCTCACAAGGGTCGCGGGGGGTGCTGGAGCCTATCCCAGCTGTCTTCGGGCAGTAGGCGGGGGACACCCTGAATCGGTTGCCAGCCAATCGCAGGGCACACAGAGACGAATAACCAACCAGGCTCACACTTACACCTAGGGACAATTTAGAGCGTTCAATCAGCCTGCCATGCATGTTTTTGGAATGTGAGAGGAAACCGGAGCACCCGGAGAAAACCCACGCAGGCCTGGGGAGAACACGCAAACTCCACACAGGGAAGCCGGAGCTGGAATCGAACCCGGTACCTGTACACTGTGAAGCCGACGTGCTAACCACTGGACTACCGGGCGGGCCGCCCTATTTTTTAACATTTTGATGGCAATAAGTTCCCTTTTAGTGAAAGTAAATATCGGCTCCAAATTGGGAGAATGCGGAATGAATCCCCACTTCAAAAGTAAAGTAACAGTCAGGGAACCCCCCCCCCCCCCCACCCCAACATATCTTTGTTGAATTGTCACGCTTTTCATCATTGCATGACGAACTGAGATGCTGTCTACTCGAATGGAGACGACTATTTGAGGACCTGCGTGCGAGTGATGTAGAGTTACCTTGTGAAAGATGCGCGGAGGCGCCATCTCAGCACCATTTAGTGTCTTCAGAAGAAACAAGGGCCAGGAGGATGCGTTTAGACGGAAACCTGACCCGTGAATTTTCAGAATTTGAGCTATTCCGTCGATGGCCAAAAACCACAATCAATCACGGCCAATGTCAGTGTGCGGTCTTTTACCAAGCGGGGGCTGCAACATCCCGCCACTCTTCTCGCAGTTGCCAATGGGCTGGATCTCGGACGAGTCCACCAGGCGCCAGAAGTCGTTCTTGTTGTCAGAGCCGTCGAGGCGCAGGCGGAGCCGCGACCCCGTCAGGCCCACCACCGTGGCGATGCAGGTGGACGTGGTGTTGCGCGGGTCCTGAGCCTCCAGTTTCATGCCGGCTTTGAACTCATTCACGGGCGGTGTAAGGCTCTAGAGGGGGTCGTCGATTGAGACGTGAGTGGCAGATTGCCGTTTTCTACGCCGACAAGATTATCGCTTACCTGACGGAAGCATGACACGGGCGCTGCGCTGGCGCCTGTCTCTTTGAGGTACTTCTCCCAACTGAAATGGCCTGCGTGGAAAGAAATACGATTCATACATTTGTGCAGGACTTGCTTTGAGAATTGGGGCCTCTGAAGTTAAATGCTCTGAAGTCGCGTGATTTGGTGACGCCTTTCCCAAAGAGCGGCCTCAAGGGTGGTGTATAAGGAGAGGGGGACATCGTGTGGACTTGTCCAGTGACGTTGCTTGCAAAGCATAAATGATAGTCGGGTATTTAATTTGCACCCCGTTGCCGGCATTGTGGACCCCATCTCTGTTATAGCTGATACTTCAGAAAGCAAATAACTCCAAAGGTCAACTCTGCCCCCACATTATGACGGTGACTTTTATGGAGACTCATAATGATCTTTGGCAAGTTAATAAGAATTACCTTGGAACAGGGACGGCAACCGGGAGGGCCGTCCACTCCGAGCGTGCTTGATCTTTCTTGCATCTATCCACTCTATAGCTAAAAAGGTTTTGACAGTAAAATAAATCAATTTACCAGAGAAATTCCTCTCAGTCAATTTTTGAAGTCAGCATTGCAGTTTGGAAAAAAAAAGAGACAACACTGAAAATGCCATAACATGCAAATGCAACAGCGACCAGCTATACAATAAATCTTTTGAATGACACAATAATAACATGTTACCTTTCTGCGGCGCAGGCTTCCTCATGCTCCACTGCTACGGAACAATCTCAGGATATGAAAGTAGCTGATCACCCTGAGAGAATTAAAACAAAACAAAAAACGTTTTTACACTTTCCTCGCAATTTGAAGACTTTTTTTGTGGGATGTGGGGGAATATTCAGAACACTGCAACTTTTGAGCATATCTAGCCTTTTGAACGAGAGGGGCATATGAAAATGGTATATCAGTTGTGGACTCTAGTAAACAGGCCAACCACAAAATTCAGGAATTCATTTCAAAACACCTTTATAATTGGGGTTGTACTGCTGTATTCATGGAGGTGTTTCTCATCATTCATCTCCTATCGAATGGGGTGCAACAATTAATCAATAACGTCACAACTAAGTGATGGTCAAAACTGTTGCTTCTCGACAGTAAATATTCCGATTTCTAGAGTCCTCTACGAAAGCGGATAGAGATCATCTTTTAATCGATGACGCAAATCATGTTTTTTTGCAACCGTAGTAGTAATAACCCGTACTTGACGTGTCATGGAACCTGAAACAGCCTGAGAAATGCATCTCAAAACTCATGACAGTGCATGAAGGTGTACCTAACGTAGCGTCCAATGAGTGTACGCAGTGTTTGATGGATGAGTGAAGAATAGCGACAACAATGAAGTGAACCCCCCCACACCCCCGATAATACGGCACCGACTTACCTTAGAAGTTCATGACCGCTAAGCGATGTTCTCTTCCCACCAGACCGGCTTGTTTTCCACACAAGTGCGCCTTTTTCTTTCGTCCAAGCGAGCCGCCACCTTCCAAGACGACGAATGACAAAACAGCAACATTAACGGGGTCTTCAACTTCACTTTCAACTAAAGCCCCCCTCGGCTCCCTGAAGTCTCGAATCTGCCAGAAAAATAAAGCACACTGTTCGGTTAGCTTGGGTCGCCCACGTTAGTGACACGCAGACGCGCGGCGCCTCATTCAAAGTACAAAAGCCTCCCCCTCCCTCCCCCTAGCTTCCCCCCCAGACACACAAGCCGAGGAGTCCTGCCAGCTCGGCTTGACAGGCGGCGTTGCTAGTCAGGAGCTCGGCTAACCAACGCTACCACTACGGTGTAAGTCCCACAAAAAAAAAGCCAGTACGTGTAACATGACAGTACTTGACTTGTTATGACAAACACATACGTGCCAATGCAGGCAATCGAGGCTCGGAGGCTAACTAGCGTAGCATGCTAAGCGCTAGCTCGTTGTTGACCGTATTAAAAAAATATATATACAATGATGGCAATGCGTACGACAAGAAGTGTACCAGACACACTTTCTGAGGCGGTCGCGTTTGCTTTTGCAGGCTCCGCGACGACGCCGTGTCCTGATAGAAGACGCAGCTGTCAAGTCTTGTTTGGAGACGTGAGCTGCTGGCTTTGTAGCGTGTTGTTGTTGCCAAGGAGTTACCGCCACGCCGCCATTTTTGCGACTGGATGTCGATTGGGGTTGAGTAAACTGGGGGTGCTGGGGGGCTGAGGGGGATTTTCCAGACGGTACGACGAGACGCTGCAAGATGGTCAGAAGAGGAAACAGCGTAACCCAGTGGCCAAAATGGGGTACAATATTATAAGAACAGCGTCACAAGAATCACGCTTCATCTCGTGGGATAGATACACAATTGTTCAGTAGAGATGGAAAAAAACGTTACAATTTGTTTATATATCTGTCTAGATAGATAGATAGATAGATAGATAGATAGATAGATAGATAGACACTGTATATGCATTCATAGATAAAGGGCAGAGGAAAGCCGTTGTAGTGAATGTAGCGGTCCTAAGTAATGGAAACATCAGAAAGAAGGAACACGAGAAACTCAAGGTGGTCGGAGCACTCGGGGGCAGTGACCCCCAAACTAGATGAGTGGTTGCATCAGATCCCGGGAACAACATCGGATAACTCAGTCCAGAAATGTGCAGTGCTGGGAACAGCAAGGATACTGCGCAGAACCCTCAAGCTTCCTGGCCTCTGGTAGAGGACCAGAGCTGAATGTGGGACGGGCACCACCCGAGGGGTGAGACGAGGATTTAAAAATTTTTTTGTATTGAAAATGTATAATCAAAAATGAAATATATGAAAAGTACTTATATTTTGTCATGCGTGTACATATTTTGACCATATTTGAAATAGCATTTTTGGAAATGCCATTCAGGTTAGGAAATGTGAGGTACTGTGTGGACCCCAATAACAACAAACTGATATCCGGGCCTGCTTGATTGAATAAAAAGCTGTTATACTCTCAGGAAACCATGATTTATTTTGGTTTGTGAAAGGCAACAGGTGCCTTCTGACATATAATCAAAGAAAATTTTATTTTTCTGCCTGTCGCAGGCATTGATAAATGAACAAATTATTTGAAATTGCACAATTTCCCACATTTACAGTACCGTACATTGGTTGTTAGGAGGATTGTTGATGTAAAAGATTGATAGATCACTTCAACAGTATTTGCAATTTGCATGAAAAGATTTAGATTCCAACATTGTAGCTCATTACGTTTCGACGCTTTCACACACGAAACACTTCTATCTGAATAAAAGGCTACTATCACACACCGTATAAATATCTGCTCTCATAAATGATTGCAAGAAAGTCATGATTGTTTTAAATCTTACTGCAGTACAAAGCGTTGGTGCAATTTAAGCACATTAAGTAAGATGTGTCCTAGTTCTAAAATAAAATAAAGATTGCTTGAAGCAAAACCTGACATTATTTATAGCTATTTGTTCCAGTAAAAAATATTTGAACATAGTGAACCCACAAATAGGGAATTTTAATATTTTATACATATTTATGAATATAGTAGGCCTGGAATGAAGTCTTATAAAACAGTGTTTCTCTTAAATTTTTCAGGACACTTACCCAATAATGAAAAGAAATGCAGACCTCTATTCTCTAAATCTGTCGCAACCGTAGCAGTGCCGAGCCATCCAACGATATACAGTGAACTGCTTATACAACCAGGCATAGGTGTTTCAATGTTGTTGTTGCGGATGTGCTGAAGAACTCTTAAAACGAATCCCAAGATCCATAAAAATTGAGTAGTAAATAATAATTTTTACATACCGGTAGTCTTGAAACACGTAAAATTGGACAGTAATTGTTTGAAACCGAATTTTTCAACAAAAAATCTGCTAGCTGAATGCTAATGTTATACCCACACAGAGCGATAAACTGTCTTCCAATTATATGGCGCAAGTACCTGACTTAAATATGGACTTTTCCTGAGGCTTCATTCCAATGGTCGTTCGGACAGTACCACGGCACAGTGCTTTTTTTGAAGTGGAGTGAAAGAAGCTAGATGTTGTGTCAAGTCCTTGTGTTAAGAAATAAAACCAAGATGCTCATGACAAGCTAACTGACTGGATACCAATGGACATTCTAACTCCAACTCAGACAGGAAGAGAGGGAGGATTTTTAGATATTTGTGTTTAAAGTACTGGCACAAAGTTATTGGATTACATTTCATTTCCTGTAAAAGTACAAAATTAAGTCCGGTGTCCGTTTTATGATATTTTAAATACAAAATACAGTAGTTGGACTGGTTTACCATTACTACTACAACTACAAAAAAAATGTGGATGTGGAGGTGCTACTGTATCAGAATGAGTTGTCTCCTTTCAGAAATTAGTCGTGTTACAGTCTGCTTGTTTTGTAAATGTAATCCAGTCCTCTTTGTCAGATTTCACAATTTGGTCACAGTCATTACCAAGAGGTGAAAGCGCTTCTAACTTCTGACCCAACGAAGTTGAATTGAGGCTGCAGTCGAAAACTGCCTTTATTCAGATGTAAGGGTGCGAAACTTGAAACGAGCTGCCATGTCAATTAAGAACCGAGTGGCAAACGTTGCTATGTAATTTGGAGAGAACCAAACACCCCCAGCACTCTGCTTGTGTGTGTCATGGTCAGGGCTTCTCATGCCCGGCTTCATCCTGTGTTGGGCAGGCCGTAGCCCCGTGCACCCCCCATTCCACCTCCCAATCCTCCTTGCAGGCCAGTCAATTATGTTCGGTTTCACACGGTGAAAAGGGTTAATTGGCAGTGCCCACGCGCCTGATTGGACCTGTTTCACGCCTGTCGGCCTTCATCGCTTCAAAGGAAGCCACCCCCCACCCCCTCCCCCTCGCCGCCACCAGTCCACCGGGAGACCGTTATCAGAGCACTCACGCAGTCACACTCCTAGTGGACATGCACGCAGTGTTCTTCAAAAAAAAACGCCCTTCTGATAGTCGTGGGAGCTCGAATTTGTGCACACGAGCGACACTGCACTCGAGCTAGTATGAGCATGTTTACGTTCTACCGTTGACCACAAGGGGGCAGTGTTGCTTCAATCAAGACCCGTGATCACTCCTGTCTCATCATCATCATTATCGTCGCCATTATTTTTCTATCCTCTGAGGACCCACATGATCCATCACGGCACATTGTTCTGTCATTTCAAATCACTCGTTAAATCCTAATAATGATCGTCTTCTTTCATTATGTAATATTCATGCCGTCCTTTTCTCTCTCTCCTTTTTTTTTTGAAGTCGATTTTGTCTTGCAGAGTGGCTCATTGACAAGTTTCCCTCCAGTGTTATTGTACGCTTGTCTCTCAGTAAGTCCATGTGATCTTAGTTCTTTATTAATAAGGCATAAGCCACAGAGCTGCCGGCACCCAACTCCATTATGGCCGCCATACAAGTTCGTTAGAGCCAATTAACTGCACGGACAATGGGCCTTGCTCAGCGGCTATTTCTTTCATGAAGCACGGTGCTTTCAATATATTCTGGTGCTATAAGTCTTGCAAAGGTGCTTTTGAAAGCTCGTGGCATGAACAAGCCTCTCAATAATGTCTGCTTTCCTGAGAATTTAGTTGGGTTTCATAATCATCTCTCCTCAATAGTGCTGGCCCTAATTGATCGTCAGTCACCTTTTGACAATTCGCTAAAATTCTCACGACAGTCAGATCCATAAATATCAGGACATGGATATGATTCTCATCTTTTTTGGCTTGAAACCGACATTGTTTTAACTACGGACTTTCAGCTTTGATTTGGTGGGTATATTTCTTCAACTCTGGTGAGCGTTTATATAGGTGCCTCCCACTTTTTAAGGGACCAAATGGATGGATCAATGGCGGATGGATACAACTTTATTGTCAAATGTGCTGAATGTGTAACAAATTTAATGGGACAAATGAACAATCCTGAGTAAGACTTTCACTTTTAACTACATATTTATGGTTTTTACAAAATTTTTACAGCTTGGTGAATGTCACATTTTACCAAAGAAATATTTGTTGGAAAAGCCAGCATGCAGTTTGAGAGATAATCTTTGTATGCTTCACTATTTAAGCCACTTGTGCATATTTTTTGATTTAATGATGTAATTACTGTATATTTTTCATTCATTCATTCATTTTCATTCATCTTCCGAGCTGCTTGATCCTCACTAGGGTCGCGGGGGGTGCTGGAGACTATCCCAGCTGTCTTCGGGCAGTAGGCGAGGGACACCCTGAATCGGTTGCCAGCAAATCGCAGGGCACACAGAGACGAACAACCATTCGCACTCACACTCACACCTATTGACAATTTAGAGTGTTCAATCAGCCTGCCACGCATGTTTTTGGAATGTGGGAGGAAACCGGAGCACCCGGAGAAAACCCACGCAGGCCCGGGGAGAACATGCAAACTCCACACAGGTCGGAGCTGGAGCTGGAATCGAACCCGGTACCTCTGCACTGTGAAGCCGACGTGCTAACCACTGGATTACCGGGCCGCCGTATATTTTTTATAAAATATAATAATGCTCATTGCTATTTTTCTCATTCAGAAACACATGAGATTTATTTATTTATTTTTGTTGTGAGTCAGGAATGGATTCAGGGTATTTCCATTGATTTCAATGGCGAAAAATGATTTGGTATCCAAGTGAGAACCAAGTACTCAAGGAACAGAGTCATATCTCAAGGCACCGTTATACTTACAGCATTATTACGACTTGGCCATGGCGAAATCTAGCCGAGTCTCACCTAAACCTACAAGCGTAATTTTTGTTGTGAAAGATCATGCGACGGCATGGAATTTTTGACTGGCCGTCACATCTGCGACTGTTGCGACACTTCAAAATTTGAATTGCCACTTGCCTCTCCTCCTACAGGTGTCCCTCCTTATATCACAATTCATTTTTTGCTGCTTCAGTGCATTATGATTGAATTTTTTTATTTTTGTACTAAATCACAAATTATTAGGGGGGGCGTACTTTAATGGCAGAGAATTTCTTAAATTTGGGCTCATTTCTCAAGTAACGTGACCCGCGCGATATAAAGGGGATTACTGTAATTTAGACGTTAAAAAAAATGAATGTCTACATTCCGTGTCAGTGGTAATTCAGAACAAGGCGGAAACGTGCTGTCTTCTACAGACATTGTTCAAGTGGCTTAAACTGCTACATGTGTGTTTGTGCGTCCTTCTGTTTTTACCTCACACTCGGCGGGTGCATTTCTGGCGACCCAAAAAAGTGCAGTGTCGAGTGTGAAGACGCTTGGACGTCCAATCCCTAAAATGTGTTTTTTGCTCTCACTTGTTCACAGCCACACGTTTCCACGGGATTTCCTTCACGTGCCTTTGTCGCCGGCTTGCATCGCTTCGTCAGCGGGACACTGCCACCTGGAACTCTCCGTTCAGGAGTCAAAGGTATCGAACGCTACGAGTCACGCCGAAAGCAAAGCCGCAGTTATGAATGGAGACGTCACAGGCAAAAGCTTTGGACACTTAATGATGGATTTTGAGAACACAAAAATGTTTCTCTTCGCAACAGAAATTTTTTTTTCAAACTGTACTGGGTTCGCACATCCGGCTGTGTTTTACTTTTCTCTTAGTGAACTTAGATACAAAGAAATATTTTTGATGCAGCCCAACGGCATCAATAAAAATGTAAACAAGAGCACGGAGGGAGCGCAAAACTCTGCCGAAGCTTGAACTTTTTGAAAGGCAAGATCAATGAGGGATCGACCACAACCGTGAGACGTTCAAACGGTTGCGATGGAGGCATTTTTACTCCAGTCCTGTAGGGGGCGGCAAAGTGTGAATGTCACGCTTGCATGTGTGGATTCTTGTCATGAAGTCATCTTTGTTGACAAATTGTGCCTTTTGAAATTATATCCGCTTATGAAAAAGGCAACGAAAAAAAATCTGATTCCAATTCACATATCGGCCCAAAAAAATATATATATCGGAATTGATCTGCAGTGTGAATAGAGCCTTATTTATGACGTGGCGCATATTGGCATGTGAGTTTGAGACCAGTGTTTGTGAAACGTGTCAAAGAATGAGTTGTGTCTCGATCAATCTTACCTTGCTTCTCGGCCCCCGACAATCCACCTTTCCCATTGACCCTGCACAGGTTAAGCAGTCTTACAAATAGTCAGTACACGGGACCAGCTTCTCAATTTGGCAGCAGACTCACTTTTGGGTCCGTTCCGAGTGTCTTGCTCGCTCTTTTTCATTTTTATCACACTAATTGAGTCTGGCTGAGCTCGCTGGCAATGTGTTTTTGGACTTCCCAACATGTCGCCGAAGGTGTCCGTTCGCCAATGGCCGGGCTCCATCTTCGCGGCCTGTTTCCGCTCACGCAGGCGGGACGGCGAGGATCTTTTCCCACTGCGCCTCCTTGTCACTTTCAGCACTCTGGCACGCTCCAACAAAGTCACCCCCACACCTACCCCTCCTTTATTCACACGGACACAAATATCCACATCCACGCCGTCATTACCGCGCGCACATGCACACACACACACACACACACACACACACAGATTGCGTGTGTTCCCTCCCAACTATGCCTCAGAGGACCGCGAGCGTGTGTTGCACAGACGAGGACACGCACACACAAACGCGAGTCCTGCTACACACTCCCCATCACTGCTGGCATCCTGGGAGGGACACGCGAGAGGGAGAGCGAGCGCGAGCATATGTTGGATCGACGTTTGTCGGAGGGGGGGATATTTCTCTTTGGATGTTGTCTCACAAGCTCTGACGGCGTGGCGCAGAAAGAAGTCGTTATTTTTTTTTTCTCTTTTTTTTTTTCTCCCCCGTCCAATTTATTAATCCTTTTAGGCGATGTTCTCTGTTCAGAAATGCAAATTGAATCAATCTGAGGCTGACTTTAAGACTTTTCAAGTGGGATTTAATTAGAAGCCGGGGCCTGCAGTTTTTAATGAGAGAGGGGGTGGAGAAAGAGAGAGAGAGAGAGAAAAGATTCATGGGGAGGGAGAGTGGGTTTGCGGTTTTGATCTGGGGTCCTGCTGGAGAAAGGATACACAAACACACAACAAACACACACACACAAAGTTAGAAACATGCACGCAAATTCACCCTGTGTTTGGTTTTTCCCTCATCTCCGTCTTCCGAGAGTTCAAGCCGACATCTTTTTTCACTCGAAATTACATCTCCAAATCTGCCGCCCAAAAGTTCGTCAGCGTTAAAGGAATGACGCTTGACTTTGGACTTCAATGATGTTTTGAGCGGAAGAGGGCAGGGTTGGAAACACGGTTCAAGACAGATGTCTGTTGAAGGGGAAAAGTTCACTTTTGGAAATATTAGGACAAGAAATATCAGAGAGGCCCGGTAGTCCAGTGGTTAGCACGTCGGCTTCACAGTGCAGAGGTGCCGGGTTCGATTCCAGCTCCGGCATCCCTGTGTGGAGTTTGCATGTTCTCCCCGGGCCTGCGTGGGTTTTCTCCGGGTGCTCCGGTTTCCTCCCACATTCCAAAAATATGCATGGCAGGCTGATTGAACACTCTAAATTGTCCCTAGGTGTGAGTGTGAGCGTGGATGGTTGTTCGTCTCTGTGTGCCCTGCGATTGGCTGGCAACCGATTCAGGGTGTCCCCCGCCTACTGCCCGGAGACAGCTGGGATAGGCTCCAGCACCCCCCGCGACCCTAGTGAGGAAGTTAGGAAGATGAATGAATGAATATCAGAGAATTAATACCGTGGATGTTTGCGAATCTTATTTTATACCCTGTTGGATTCAAAGCAGTTTCATGTACTCGGGACGGGAAGAACGGTTCGACAAATGTACTTTCAAATTAAGGCTTTCGGTTGTGAAAGTCTAAAGATTGGTGGAACATTTCCAGTGAAGATGCCTTTGACCTACGTCAAGTACAAACACTTGAGATCTAGTCTGAAATCAAGAATTAGCGACTCATTTGAAATGGCGCCCATGTTGTGTACCGATTTGTCCTCCATCCATTTTCTGAACCGCTTAATCCTCACTAGGGTCGCGGGGGGTGTTGGAGCCTATCCCAGCCGTCTTCGGGCAGTAGGCGGGGGACACCCTGGATCAGTTGCCAGCCAATCGCAGGGCACACAGAGACGAGCAACCATCCACGCTCACACTCACACCCACACCTAGGGACAATTTAGAGTGTTCAATCAGCCTGCCATGCATGTTTTTGGAATGTGGGAGGAAACCGGAGCACCCGGAGAAAACCCACGCAGGCTCGGGAAGAACATGCAAACTCCACACAGGGAGGCCGGAGCTGGAATCGAACCCGGTACCTCTGCACTGTGAAGCCCACGTGCTAACCACTGGACTACCGGGCCGCCCACGATTTGACCTGCACCATATAAATTCCTCCCGCTCTGACAAAAGGCCGTGCACCTCAAAGCCTAAAAAGTGGTTGAAATTCCATAGTCACGTTGTCTGTGATCCAACCGCCCCAAACACTTAAAAGGTCGGGAATCTGTCGAGTTGTTCGGCAAATGGGCTTTCACCCATAGAGCGCTTTTCTACCTTCAAGGTACTCAAAGTGCTTTAACTACGTCCTCGTTCACCGGCTTCACGCGTGCCTTTCGCTTGACTCGCCGAGAAGGACCGAGACATCCCAACGTGGCGCGTCGTCAACGAGCACACGCATGTACGCTAATGTGTGTCACAGCCCAAATGTTATTTCCGTGTTTATTGTGTTTATTTTTAGTCGTTGCCGCTCTTTTGAACATTTTGCGGACCCTCCCGTCACTCGAGTAGCGACGATTGTAACAGACAGCGCCTCCTTCAAAAGGAAATCTGCTTCTTGGATTCATCAGAGACTTTTTACTGCCATTTGGCTTCCGCACACTCTGGATGATACATTTTGAGGGGTGAGGGGGCGGGGGGATATGGTGCCGTTGGAAAGGGTGAAGTCAGCCCGTGGTGCCAGGATGTGGTTTTGTTGGGAGCCCTCCGCCCTTTTCTCTTTTGCCTTTCCTGCCACCCACTCAAAGCGGGGCTTTGGAAACGGGCATTGGCGTTTTTTTTAGGGCAGTAGCGTGACATCTTCACGGCCAAGCGCTGTCGGAATTGTATTTTTTAAATTTTCTCTCTGTTGTCCCTTCTGTGCCTTTCCCTTTCTGTGTTGAGGAATCCGCTAAAGCCGAGTGGGAGGGGAAAGCTTTGACTCATGAGTGCTTCTAAATTGACCATTTCCACTTTCAGAGGTTTGTGTGTGATGCCGTCTAGAAGGAGATGCGGTTTGTCTCTGTGGGGGGAGGAAAAAGAAAGAAAGAAAGAAAAAAAAAGCTGCGATAAATGTCAGGAAGATTATTTCAGTCTTGCAAAAGCTTAACACGAGGTTAGGACAAAACATGAAGAGATAGGAAGCAAAACAGCAATTTTCGACGACCACTCGCAAAAGAGGAACAAGATGTGAGGACGCCCCTTTTAAGTCAAAACAGCCAGCGCGTGCCACCGCGAAAAAAAAATGTCTGACAGCCGGCCTTGCACCGTCAATGTTTAAACAATACTAATTAATCTCCGTTATAGAAACATGTAATTAATCTCCCTCTCATCCATTATGGCTGTCTCTCTGTCTGCGCGCTCACATTTTAATGGAACATGAAAGGGAAACCCAAAGAGCAAATGCTATGTTGTGGTCCTTGCGGGGACCTCATTGTGGGACTCACATCAGAGGAGAAGACAGGCCGAGAGGCAGACGGACGGACATGTTTTGACAAACAGACAGTTGGTCCAAAACTCCTCCCCATCCGAGCGCTCTGTGCCACCTCACTCGCTCTGCTCGCCGTCTTTGAACTAAGGCCTTCATTAACAATCTGCTGATTAACAAGCTGGGGGAACACAGGGGGTAGATGGATCAGAGGCACGCGGATAGACGGCGAGAGACATGGAGAGAAATAATAAGAGCGCGATGCAAGTGAAGACTGCATCCGCACTATGCCGCCACATTCAGACTGCATATTAATTTCCACGGGGCCGCGGCAACAACACTAAAAATACAGCTTCATTAAAAAATAAAAAATAAAAAAAAATTGAGGCAAGGAGAAAAAAAAATGGATGGAAAAGTTGGACGCGACTCAAACTTAGCTGCAATGCAAGGAAACATCCAATCAGCTTTGGCATACTATTGACTCCATCGCCATTCCTCGGAGATCAATTTGTTTGAACAATTAGCTTGTTAATTAATTTGTATTTATTTTATTTTTATTTTCAAGATCCTTAAGCTGATTTTTTTTTTTTTTTTTTTTTTGCTTTGACTTGCGATCAAAAATTTGGCATACAAGCGCTGTAATTCCAACAATAAGCAGCAGTTGGGCCAGATGGTGAACACACAAAAAAAAACTAGCTAAACTTCAAACTGCTTACTGTCACTCCTGATTGAAAGTACAAGATACATGATGGATTCAAAACAACCTTATCGCTGTGCCTTCAGTCTGCTTACCTTATTGCTAACAAACAGCCAAAGGGTGATAGACAGGCTAACAAATTAGCACCTAGCATGTTAAAACGCTTTGAGCAACAGTTATTGGAACACAAATAGTACTTCAACGGCCACACAAACGACTGACACTATACTGTGACAATACTTCCAGGCATATAAAAAAGTCCCTTTATTCAAAACAACCTTGTCGCTGTGTCTTCAGTCTGCTTACCTTACTGCTAACAAACAGCGCAAAGTGTGATAGACAGGCTAACAAATTAGCACCTAGCATGTTAAAACGCTTTGAGCAACAGTTATTTGAACACAAATAGTACTTCAACGGCCACACAAAAGACTGACACTATACTGTAACAATACTTCCAGGCATATAAAAAAGTACCTTTATTCAAAACAACCTTGTCGCTGTGCCTTCAGTCTGCTTACCTTACTGCTAACAAACAGCGCAACGTGTGATAGACAGGCTAACAAATTAGCACCTAGCATGTTAAAACGCTTTGAGCAAGTTATTTGAACACAAATAGTACTTTAACGGCCACACAAAAGACTGACACTATACTGTGACAATACTTCCAGGCATATAAAAAAGTCCCTTTATTCAAAACAACCTTGTTGCTGTGCCTTCAGTCTGCTTACCTTATTGCTAACAAACAGCGCAAAGTGTGATAGACAGGCTAACAAATTAGCACCTAGCATGTTAAAACGCTTTGAGCAACAGTTATTGGAACACAAATAGTACTTCAACGGCCACACAAAAGACTGACACTATACCGTAACAATACTTCCAGGCATATAAAAAAAAGTCCCTTTATGTCAAGTGATGGCTATTCTTTATTATTATTATTTTTTTGCGTCCCCTTTCATAATGAGTGTTTCCAATAAGCCAAAGAGCAAGCTCGTTGATCGAGGTTAATAAAGGACAGGGGGCCATATTTTTCCGGGAAATCTCAAAATTACAAACGTATGACCTTTGTTCATTTGTCTCGTAGATTGTTATGATTGCCCCCCCCCCCAAAGAAATTGGGCGGGGGGCAGGAACTGGAAGCTGTTCAAACCACAGGCACATGGTTTTGACGGCATGCCATTCTGTGTTTGCTTCACTCGGCTTTCGTCCGGTTTGTTGTGTTCCAGTTGAGGCCTCATTAATACCGAGGTTGCTAGACCATGGAGACAAAAGAGTGGGCGCGAGAGCAAACTTTTCACGACGTTCTGCATTCCGATGTCAAAAGGAAAAGCACCGTGACAGACGACAAAACTATCACGGCACTCCTTGCCAGCACCGAGGGCCGACATAACGTTTGGGCCTCGTTTATTACTCGACATTCATTTTCCCTACACTCAGACGGGTAACTGATGAACTGTTTAAAAAATTTTTTTTTTTCAAAACCTTAACTACAGTGTAACCTCAGAAATAAGACCACCTATGTTACTGCTCAAGATGGTCTTATTTTCGGGGTGGTCTGATTTTCTGAAGTGGCATGCAGTAATGATAATGCAGAAGTAATGTGGCTCACATGCAACAATATACTGTAGCGTCATGTACACACAATGAGTAATAAATGATGGATTGTACATGCAACTGTATTGTACACAAAAGAAATTTAGGCATTTGAATACTCTATGTATGTATAAGGCAAGAGAAAAAAAAACTACATATCACCGCTGGCTCGCTCTCCTGACAGCTTAGCGCCTCCAATGTTGTGCCTTGTTTTGAAACGATCCAGCCAACCCTTGGACGCTTTAAAGACTTCGTCCTTTTTAAGCTCCTTCGCGTATTCTCGTGCCTGTTCCTGGATCATCTGTCCGCTGATAGGGATATTCTGGCTGCGCGCTTTCTGAAACCATCGCCAAGTTAGCTCGTCCACGTCGTCGTAGTCACTTCGGTAGCACAGGCGTTTTCTAGAAGAGCTAGCGTTTGCAACTCCAAACCGCTCAGCCAATGTTCGCTGGCTCGATCCTGGCTGCTCACTGGCTCGAATAACTTCAATTTTCTGTTGTAGGGTCAAATCAATTCTCTTCTTGCTTGCTGCCATTTTCACACCTGGTCGCAATTATGAGGCGATAGCTTCCTGGGACCGGATATTGCGGTTGCAATTCTGAATTCCTGGGTGGTCTCATTTCTAGGGTTTCAATACAATACAATACCTAGGCGTTCTATTTGGGACTGTACAAAACCGGTCGTATTTTTAAGGTGGTCGTTTAAATGAGGTGGTCGCATAGCGGGGTTTCACTGTATACATCGAGCCCCTCTCGTAGGGGTGTCTTATAAATCGATTTTCAAAACCACCAACAGGACTTGACTTATTACTACAGTATGGACGTTCTGAGAACGGATATTCTTCAGAACCCCAACCCGACGCCTTAATCAGCCGCCTTTATCGAACTCGTCTTCTTCACCGCTGTATTTTAGAGTAATAAGTCGGCTCACTTTTCTGATGCTATCTGACACCGGATCATCCAGGGAGCATGAGTCCAATCAGTAACATTGTCCTTGGGAGTATTCTACCCGTTAGCTGTTGTCAGGTTTTTAGCAATCATTCTATTTGTGAATAACACAACCCTATTGATCGTCACGGTGTGTTCCACAATGTCAACAACAACTCTGCTTTTCCCTTTACCGCCAATTGTTGAGGTCTTTGTATATTTCCGTGATCCCCGTAACCTGATCACGTGACAAGCCGTCCGCTGCAGTAACCGCTGTCCCTGAGAGGGTAAGAATAAAAGGTGAGCTCGGCTGGCTATTTTAATTTATTAATTCATATATTTAATTGTAGTTCATCGACAAGTGCACCATGCTAAACAGGCAGTGAGGTTTTAATAAGAAGAGACGACGCAGACTCGACTGTTAGCATACCGCCACCTCTGCACCGGACGCAATTGAAATGCAACTCGAAAGAAAAGTTCGGATTTCATTTCGTTATCTTTAAAGGTATTAAACGAGTTAAATACAGAGCATAGCAAGTCAGGGGAGTCGGGAATCCTTTTCAGGCGCTAACAGCTTATTAGCCCGTGTGTTTAGTGCAAGCAGCAGGAATATAGAAAGACGCGGCAAAGGAGACGATGAATCTGACCGGGAGGGTGGGAAAAACCCGGTCTGACACAGGGGGGTTAGACAGCGGCAGAGATTCAGGCTGATGCGGCCAGACAGCGAAGTAGATGGCCTGACGGACGGATCGAGCGAGACAGGATCCACGGAGGCGGCGAGTACGAAGGGACCGTCTGCGAATTAATGGCGCCTCTCATCACAAGTTGAATGCTCTCCGGCGAAAGAAAAAAAAAATCCAAAACAAGTCAGTCCAACAAATAATGAATAGGCAAATAAATAAATCAGGCCGTAAATATATGAATAAACATGATGAAACTTCTGAAGGGACGGATGGTGATCGATATGCAGTCGCGGTGCGTATTTTCCCGTCTTTGTCAATTGATTTTTTTGCGTTACAAATAAAACACACGTTCATGTTTGCCTGTTAAGGTCGTGAACGTGTATACATACATACATACATGCGTGCATACGTACATATCAGAGGCGATTGCTCTAAGACTGCAAGGGAAGCTCACCTTCCCCTAAAATGTCAGTGTCGGTCGTCCCAATGCATTGAAACGGACGACTAGTTGGATAAATGCTGTTTTTTTTTTTTTTTGTCCTGCCCATCTGACGCTCGCCGTTTCTGGGAAGTGGGCGTTTATGGGCTGGTCCGGACGCTGAGCTTTTCTGCATGATGATTGGATGATCTGTCTTGAGGCTGAATCTCTATTTTGATTGACAGCGACATGAGCCAATCACCGGTCTTTTAATGGAGGCATCCGTGGGAGCGTTTTGAGTTGAACTGGAGACTATTTCCGGTGTGTTTTATCGTAGTTGCTTGTGTTCGCAGACTGACTTATATCAACCCAGTTAAGACCCTGGAAAAGACGCCTTGTTGCTATGACAGGGTCACAGATCATTTTCTTGAAAAGGAACGGAGAGTAGAATTCACGTATAAATAAACGGACACATTTTGTGATGTAGCCCGAAATTGAGCTTCTCCTCTTCAACAGACCAGAATCCGCCATTGGCACATATGTACTTGACGTAGGCTCGTAGGCATCCGTTAGAGTGCGTCGGAGCGTCGCGGTCGACCGAGAGTTCGTCCTTGCTTAAGTTTGTATTTACTTGCGTTTGGCTTTGTGATACATTTATCCATTTTTATTTGCGTCGGCCAAATCGCGTGTGTGCATGTGTGTGTGTGTGTGTGTGTGTGGTGGGCTCTCTAGTGAGTCTCCTTAACATCAAACAGCTGGAAGTGATAAAATATTTAGGAAGCACTGGGAGTCTCTGAATATTAATACGGCCTTTTCCTTCTGTCTCTCCAATCTCCCCGTCTTTTTTTTTCCTCATCTGCCTCCTTCGTTCCTCGACCGTGCGTCAGGCCGCCTAGCGCTGCTACATGTGTCCGCGCGTCCCCTCTCGCGACCCCGCTGATGGGGGGTACATCACAGCGCTTTAATTGGGAGTCGCCGACGCCCGCCGGCTTCGGGCGGAGAGGAGTTGACCTCTGTCGCGCCGGTGGCGTCGGTTTCATCACCGCGCGGGGCGGGGGGGATAAGCCGTGTCACATGTCCCGCGTGGTGCCCGGCGGTGGAAATGGACTTGGCCACGGCGCACCCCTGCGCCATGTCAAACACGAGAGCAGACCAACTGGCAGGCACTTGCGCTGGCTCGTGAACAAGCGCAGCCATGGGGCCTCTTTACCCGCGCTTGGTATTTTTTTGGAGTCCAAGCCTTAGCCGACTGCATTACTAGCGCTGGAACAGCTAAAGCAGGGTACAAATTGGAGTATTTATACACATATTTTGATCGCGGACAGTAGAAACAGGATTGTTGGATGGAATTTATAGATACGTGTGCGTCCACAACGTTACTTCCTCCCCGGATCGGTAGAGAATGTTAAACCCGATGATGATTTTCAATTTCTTGCGCTCCGACGAATCATTTTCGGATCTCTTACCTAAGCTAGCCGTTTTGGCTGCTGTTTCAACGCCCTTGCCGAGGCGGTATCTCAAATTCTTCACGCACTTTTGAAATAATGCTGAAAATTGGTCCATGGCAAGGAACGTGTATTCCAAAACGTCTCGGCCTGGCTATGATACAAAATCAGATTCTGTTCTATTTCCCGCGGGGATTTCGCGTTGAAGAGCTCTATGAACAGACCTGACCTTTCCTTCAGCAGTCATCTTGTCTGAAGATGCAGCTCAACCTTAAAGCCTTCAGGCGAGAGTGAGAATCACAAAATGGATTCCGCATAAACGATCAAAACGTAACAATGCGGATCACGAGAGGCCATTCTTGACTTGTCGCAGCGTAGGAAAGCAGAGGTGGCCCTGATCGCTAGCATATCGCAGGACAGGCAGACAGGGGGCGGGGCGGGGGGGGGGGGTGCCGCCTGTTGTTGCGTGGATGTCGAGAGCGGCAATGTAATTACAGCCGTTCTGATAAAAATCAATCTCATCTCTGACGCTCGAAGCACATTTCGCCGGCTCAAAAGATGCCTGCCTCGTTTCGAGAGAGAGAGAAATGGCAGGAAGTTGAGGTGGACGGATGAGAACTGCAGTCATCTGTGATGTGCACTCAAGTTGCGCCGCTGAGGCATTTTCTCGAACGATTCTGAAAAATCTGTTCAACTGCAGTGACCTCAGCTCGTTGGCGCCATTTCAAGCTTGGCTAGGTGGCGCTGTATCTCCGAAAATCCGGGCAGGAGAACAATGGCTCGTAATTCAGCAAGTTTCTTTTCCCCACCCCACTTTTTTCTCCCCGGAACATGTGTGTGTGTTTTTTTTTTTTTTGGCGACTTTCTTCTTTGTGATAAAGACAGCACACATATGCTGCTCCGTATTTGTACCAACAGGCCCATTTTTTTTTTTTAAACCTGATTAAAATTTACGGGAATAGTCCAGATGTCATGATATTGAGGGCAATCAAGAACAAGCGGTTTTATATGATCAGCATGTGACAGATGAAAAGGTCACTATCAAAGACTGCGTGCAAGCTTTTTTTGGGGGGGGGGGGATGTTGCGCTACTGACATGCCATCAAGGGCCCGCAACAAAAATGTGGATTGACTTAAGAGTGAGTTTCCGATTTATTTCCATCTGATGTAGGAGGTTCTGGGACTTTCCATATGTGATATCAACTGATGTGACTTGGCGTCGAAATCGATTTGGAATGAATTTGTGAATGTAGACAAGAGAAGTAGAAACCCTGCGTTATCCCCGCCGAAAGCAAAATCAGTTTCAAATTCCCAAGTCTGGCGCGGCAGGACTTGAACTTAAGCCTCCCTTTGGTCTGGTGCGGTCCGCCAGCCAACACGTGTTGACAGTGTGCATCGTCAACGATGCTTACAAGAACAGGATGTCCTTTCCAACTTGTCGCATGGACTGGCGACATAAGTGCCGGATGTTTTTTTAACCACAATTTTATTTTTAACCTTGTCACTCAAGCAATCAAGAATAATTTGAATAGCTAAAGACAAAACCATGCAACGGCACGATTAAAGAATCGTTGCTGTCACAGACGACATGGCCGACAAGGCAAATGCAGACAAATCAAGCAAATCAAGTCATAGCAACCTCTGAGCTGGGAGTCGCGGCTTGGAGTTTGAAGCGGATTATGTGGGACAGGAGAAGTGAACTAATCTCTTTTCGTCAATGGACGCTACAGCTTCGTGTTTGCTTTCAAAACTTTGCTTGTAGCAGACGTGTGCACATTTTTCAGCATGATGTCTCTGATCCACTGGTGAAAGGACACTTTGATCCTCTCCTCTTTCATCTAGAACTGCTTCAGACAACAAAGTGTATGCAGAAAAGTGGTGAAGATTGCACGACTGTCTCTGTCCTATGTGTTGTCTTGTGTTATTTTTTGTTATTTTGACTTCAAAATGGCGCAGCTAGTGTGGCTGCCTTTCCAGCAGCTCCTATTTTTTTGTTGTTCTACTTCTTCCTTTCATAACTTTGCTGCTGTGAATCTGGAATTTCTCCATTGCGAGACTAATAAAGGTTTTCTTAATCTTAATCTTAATCTTAATCTTAATCTTAATCTTAATCTCTGCTTCCTCGCGTCGACTTGTCCGTCCGTCCCCATCCTATCAGGCGTCCGGTGAAATAACGTAACACAAACGCAAAGGTTTCAGTGTGACAGCAGAAGCGCAGAGGAAGGAGATGATCAGAGCAGGCTGTCGGCCCCTGGTTTCAGATTTTTTTTTTGCCAAGAATACTCTGGTGACCTTTAGATCCAATTTGGATTTTTTTGAGGGATGTTTTTCCATTTGCGGGCCTGTGAAAGGAATTTTCAGAGAAAAAGTGTCACGCGAAGGTGTTGAGCCACCATGAGAATCCTCAATCCGCTTCAAATGCAACAAGGAGGAACTCTTTTGGTTGAGATGAAGGCCATTCTCAGAAAATACAGAACTGTGGATTTGCCGTCTTTTGATGGGTGAAGAGCTTTGTCAATTGGAATGAGATCTGGGGGGGACTGTGACGAAAACTTGAGCATGTGATTCCGATTATTTTTCAGGAAAAAAAAAGAAAGAAAAAAGGACCTCTATTGTGAATGGAAGCATCTGTGGTTCTTCTTTCCACTCTCAGAAATGCAGTTTTCCCCCCTTTTGTTTGATCTATACAGTTACAATTTTTGAAATCGTCTACATATATCTATAAAAATCCGATCTTGCTGTTTTTTTTTTGTTTTTGTTTTAGCATTGGCGGGATTATCGCATGTGCTATAATACCAACCCAATAAGCTCCGAGAGTCTATTGATTCTGAAGTTACAATTTGTTCACATGATAGATGGATCGCTATTATCCCACAATGCTCTTCCCCTGCCAAGGAGACAAAGGCACAGGAAGTGACACAAAACAGACAGACACGGGCGCGCACGCACGCACGCAGGCACGTACACGGCTGTCGAAAGAGAGAAAAGACAGAGATGGAGGAGAAAGGCGTCAGTGTGGAGAGGATTTATGAGCCGGGCCCGTCTGTTGGCGATGGGCCTGGGCCCTCTGTGGTCCACTCCTCTGTAATATTCACCACTCCTCAGGCTCCCAAGTGTCTGCCTGCGGCCGCAGTGTGCACTCATGCGCACTCACGCACGCACGCACGCACGCACGCACGCACGCACGCGTTGCAGACGGCTCCAGAAGAATCCAGTCAGTGTGCAATTACCCTTCTGCTGTCATTGGGCAGTTAACATCTGCTTGCTCTTTTGTCTCTTCTCCTCCCCCCCTTTTTTTTTTCTTTTTGCGTTTTCATTCATCTCACCTTTTCCGCCCGTCCCCCGACGCCCCACCCGACCCAGTGCGCGGACGTAGAGACGAAGCCACGAAAACCTCCCCGGTCGGCGTGGTCAAGCGCACTGGAATTCCACTTAACTGGCACCGACGGGCAACTGGTTTTGAGAGCGCCGAGTGAGTGGCGGCTGGACTTAAAATTCTTCCATGTCTCAAGTCCAACGGTGAAGTTGGGCTCAGTTGAAGCAAACTACAAAATCCGTGATTTTTATTTATTTATTTTTTCTTCTGTCTTCTTTCTACCTACATTCTTGCTGCTGGAGGCTGTAAATTTCCCCAGTGTGGGACAAATAAAGGACATCTCATCTCATCTCACATCTCATCTCACATCTCATCTCCATCTCCATCTCCATCTCCATCTCCATCTCCATCTCCATCTCCATCTCATCTCATCTCATATCTCATCTCATATCTCATCTCATATCTCATCTCATATCTCATCTCATATCTCATCTCATATCTCATCTCATATCTCATCTCATATCTCATCTCATATCTCATCTCATATCTCATCTCATATCTCATCTCATATCTCATCTCATATCTCATGTCTCATATCTCATGTCTCATGTCTCATGTCTCGTCTCATGTCTCGTCTCATGTCTCGTCTCATGTCTCGTCTCGTCTCGTCTCGTCTCGTCTCGTCTCGTCTCGTCTCGTCTCGTCTCGTCTCGTCTCGTCTCGTCTCGTCTCGTCTCGTCTCGTCTCGTCTCGTCTCGTCTCGTCTCGTCTCATCTCATCTCATCTCATCTCATCTCATCTCATCTCATCTCATCTCATCTCATCTCATCTCATCTCATCTCATCTCATCTCATCTCATCTCATCTCATCTCATCTCATCTCATCTCATCTCATCTCATCTCATCTCATCTCATCTCATCTCATCTCATCTCATGATGTCCAGTATCCCTCAGTAACTTTTTAAACGACCATACTGAGGATGAATGACGTTTTATTATGATTTGCAAGGTGTTCCGGTCATTTCGAGCAGAACATTGAAAAGGTTGGTCGAAAGTCGTGCAGACTTTGGGGATGGGAGTGTTTAATGAAACTGCTGGAGCGGAGTGCGTGAGTGGTGGTATGCATGGTGAGCAGAGAGCTGGGATCGGGTGAGGTTTTCGTCCTTGCCTTTGTTCGAGATTTTTCGAAGTACATTTGCGAGAGCCCTCACGAACATCATGTTGCTGTTCTGCAGACAGCAAACTAGTCGAGACTGAATCAACAGCGCCTCTTTTGAAAGGTGCACAATGCAACAATGGTGGCGGGCAGCGCTGCGGAGCAGGTCAGGGCCGAACAAGGAGTCGTTGAACAAAGAGGCACAGGAACAGCACAGCGATGCGAACGGAAAAAAAAAGTAGATAGCCTAAACAGGACTGTGATATAGGGGATTTGTGTGTGTGTGTGTGTGTGTGTGTAGCTTGTTTGCCGTTGTTACAGCTACAGGAACTCTGTCGCTTTATCCATCCATCCATTTTCTGATCCGCTGTATCCTCACAAGAGTCGAGGGGGGTGCTGGAGCCTATCCCAGCCGTCTTTGGGCTATAGGCAGGGGACACCCTGAACCGGTTGCCACCCAATTGCAGGGCACACAGAAACGAACAACCATCCGCGCTCACACCCACACCTTAGAGTGGTCAATCAGCCTCCCATGCATGTTTTTGGAATGTGGGAGGAAACTGGAGTACCCAGAGAAAAGCCACACAGGCACTGGGAGAACATGCAAACTCCACACAGGAAGGCCAGAGCCAGGATCGAACCCGCGACCTCTGCACAATGAGGTGGACGTGCCAAGCACTGGATCACCAGGCCGCCCAGCCGCTTTATTTATTAATGAATTTCTTTATTTATTTTGCATATGATGAATCCAACCGAATTACAATTAGCCGTTACAGAAGCTAGCTCGTTGTTATCACATAAAAACACAAACGCATCTTGTGTTCTGCTATGTATGCTCAGCTGGTAATTTGTTATGAAATTAGGGGGTGGAAACTTGTTTTGTGACTTGTTCATTTATTTTCCCAGGCTGGTTAGCACAAAATTTTGTTCCTTGTGTTTTGTATTTTGACGTTGCAGTCACAAAATACACAGCAAAGACATTCACTCAAAAATCAGCTGAAGATGATCCAGCCCAAAAAAAGAAAAAAAAAAAAACGAATGAAGCAGATTGCAGGAAAGAGTCATCAAATAAGCATTCAGTTGGGATCAAGTGCACCACTGACACACGTTCCGGGCTAGCTCGCTAATAAGCTGCTTATGTGCATCAAACGCGCGCAGCTCCGCTTTTTGTTTAGATGCCGGTTTGATCTTGAGGAGGTAGGAGGTGACATGGCGCCTGCTCGTGGCTTGTAGCCGCCACGCTTGTCTTTTTTACTCGCTGCGCCGTGTAACGCCGTCAATTTGCGAGCGGCTGTCAATCACGGCAGACATTAGCATGCAACACCAGCCAGCCGAGACGGAGGCCTCATTTATTTTAAACTATGCCGCCATTATTTCAGGCGGCACAGAGGGATAAATTAAATCTGATTTGAATTTTAGAGGGAAAAAGTAAGGAAATAGAAAAGCACGGTGTTTAATTTGTTTGTCTTCTCGTTTGACGTGACGTTTCGGGTACAATATGTGACATTCGACAGAGCAAGGATAATGGAAGACTGTGCCGTAGTGGTTAGCGCATTTGCCTCACAGTCCAGATGTCCTGGGTTCAGATCTTGACTTAGGTCCTCACATGAGGAGCTTGCATGTCCTCCCCGTGCTCGTGGAAATATACGAATGATAGGTGCCCGGCCCTCATTTCGGTTGCAATCTCCTACGTGGCTCCTGCTGATTATTCATTGCTGGGTACCTTGTTTTGTTTGTTCTGAGTTTTTCCCAAGTTAGCTAATTTCACGTCAACCTTTTGTCAAGTCATCTTTATTTTATTTTTTTGTTGTATTTTTCTTTTCGCTTGCATGCTCTTTAGGATTGAATAAATACTGTCAAAACTAAATAGCTATATTTGTTTGCCCCAATGATTCAGCAACGCGACGCGGCCGAAATGACCAGCTGCACGGTCACCGTTGCGCTCCGCATATCGAACCACGTCACGGGGGGAAAAAGAATCGGAGCGATGAAGACGGTGATAACAAGGATGTGTATGCGTGTACAGGTCATAGCTGCTTCGTCGAGGTCTGCTCATCATGAAGACAGTCCCGGCTTATCAGTCCATGGCCGAGAAGGAGGGTGGTGGTGGTGGTGGTGGGGGCCCTAGACTCCATGCGTACTTCCATCCAGGGGAAAGGTGTTGTTTGTTTTGGAGGGATATTGCGATTGAGTTCACCGCTTGAGTCTGAGTGTTGGACATTCGCGCCAAGCCATCCAGAGTGACCGTCAGCTTCTTCACTTCCAATAGAGCCGCTCCCGTCGATTGAATTTTGCGATAGAACACAAAGCTGCCAACACCAAACAGCAGCCATACCCGTAATCAAAAGGCCAATAATGTAGATGTCTTCCACATCCTCCACGGACAGTACTGCCAGGCGCACCGGTCTCCACTTTCTCCATGGATCCAGGGCGTATCCGGCAGCAAGCGTCCCCGGAGGGCAAGCAGGCTCCCCACTGCCAGCTCTTTTCATCGAAAATTTTTTGTTGATTACATCGAGAGACCAGCCAACTAATTCCATGGTTAGTTCTTCGGATGGAAAATACGGTACGAAGCTAGGAAAAAAGTTAGACAAAGACAGCACAAGAGTGCACATGAGTGTATATGAAAATCCCTTTCCGGTTATTACGGAGTAGAGAATGATTTCGAACTCGGCCATGATGATTGTTTGAACTTGTGATGTGATTGTATGCTTGGACTGTCATTCATTGGCTAATACAGGACGCTTCCGGGGCCCGCGTGTAAGGTAGTTGCAATGAGGCAGTGCTGCCGTTTTTAACAGAGAGACAACATGGGGACGGCTGACAAAGGAAGAATAAAGCCGGGGCGATAAAGAATTGGGAAGGTGAGAGTACAGAGAAGAGGGACTGAGGACTGTGAGGGACACATGAGAGAGTCCAAAAGGAAAGGAGTGCTAGCGGGGCGAGCTTATGAAATTGAGCCCGTCCGCACGTTCAAAGCCAGTGCATGAGGGATTTGACAATAAAAAAGACTGGGAAGGAAAAAAAAAACCCCAAAAAACATCAGTGGCACAGAGACAACAAAAGCAAGAAAAGGCAGCAAGGAGGATGTGGAAGACTTTGGAAGTAACCCATAAAAAGTGTCCTTTTTATTTTTTGGGAGGCCTCTACATGAAGTATGTTGGACACGTCAAGGGGACACTGTGAAACACTTTAAATGCAGAAGATGCATGAGCTGCTTTCTTTCAAATGTGACCTTTTGGAGCGTTTTAGCAAAATTGGATGTGATGGATATTGAGTGGAACTTTGCACCTCAAACACAAACCATTTCAGGAGGGTGATTCATTTTCCCAATTAGAAATATTCATAGTACTGTGAAATGAATTCGCCCTTTGGCCATCATAAAATTTGACTAGTGCTCAGGTAATGTTTTAAATTTCATTTTAGCGTAATTAAAGATGCCGTAAAGTGAATTCAGAGATTAGTTGCGAAAGACATTCATTTTGTACATTAAATCCATGAATTTGCTTTAAGTGCTGAAAATGTGGATGGATGGAGAATTATCTTGTCATTTCGTTTTCCCTGATTTCTTTGGAGCGCTGGCACGACGCTCAGTGATGCACTTGGGCGTCACGCATGAGTCGCCGGATGGGTGGGTAGGGTACAACTGAGCGGCTTTATTTCATTTGGCACAATTGTGCGTTACCGTTTCTACCAATACCGCATGCTTTTAACTAGCTAGGTGTGTCTCCAAGCCGCAAAAATGTATCAGTGACTGGACGAACCCACCACTGGTCCATGGCGTCCAGCGGCCTGTGAGCTGGTGAGCTAGCTGGTGAGCTAGCCGGTGAGCTAGCCTGTGAGCTAGCCGGTGAGCTGGCCTGTGAGCTACCCGGTGAGCTAGCCGGTGAGCTAGCCGGTGAGCTAGCCGATGAGCTAGCCGGTGAGCTAGCCGGTGAGCTAGCTGGGGAGCTAGCCGATGAGCTAGCCGGTGAGCTAGCCGGTGAGCTAGCTGGTGAGCTAGCCGGTGAGCTGGCCTGTGAGCTAGCCGGTGAGCTAGCCTGTGAGCTAGCTGGTTGGCTAGCGTTTCTTGTTGAAAAGCCTTGAGACCACTGAGTGTGATATGTCACAGCCAACATAGGCTTTAAGTGGATAGATTTTCATTGCTCAAACATATAGGCATTAGATAAATGTTAGCGCAAACCTATTTGATTGACAGTTGAAAGTGTAACGAGTAAGGCAGATTTTTTTGGGTATTTTTTTTAAAGAAGCGATTCTAGTAATTCTATGGCATCTTTCTTTTGTCCGACTCTTTGCCTCTTGAAAAACTTTGTGTCACTCAAATCTCAATGCAGCACTGTAATTTCTATTTGTATTTCTATTTCCAAATCTCACTGACCAGCGTCCTCGTAATTAACTATGTTCGATGGTATCCACTGCACCGACTCCAACTTTCCAACTCGGCTCTCTCTTGTGTCAGATATCAAAATCCGCAACATAGCAGATCCATACGGCGTTTATTTATTTATTTTTGGGAAAACTCGGGTTACGTTCAGGGAGTTGGAGCGGGCGGCATTTTCGCTGCATAACACGAGGGCGCCGAGCCCCCCCGCTGAGAGCCAGTGCTCAGAAGTGGCCTTGCGGCGCTACCCGCCACTTCCAAACAGCATCATGAAGGAGCGTCACAGTGGCGGCCGTCGGGACCCAATTCAAAGAACCCCCGGCCACAGCATGTGAGGTATGCTGAGGCATGGGATGCAAAGAGCAAGAGGAATGTGGATGCTCTTCCATATCCCGCCATTTTCTCCCCACATTCCACCCTTTGTCTTTTTTTTTTTTTTTTTTACCCCTGACATTTTTGTCTCCGCGACGACTTTCTCCATTTGCATAAGTGAGCCGAGCGTCCCAAATTGTGCTCTCTCTTCCCTCCCTTTTAGTTAACAAGAGCAGAGAGTTCAAAGTGTAGCCCAAACGGCTTACATGTGTTTCGATTAAGAAGCTGGCACGCACTTGCCATTTTAATGGGCTTTCCCTGCTCTTAGTTTGCGCGGCGCTGGGAATTCGGAGGTAAAAGGCTCTTAATTGCTCCGGCTATGGCAGGAATGCGGTGGGTCGGATGGCAGGAATGCTGCGTGACGCTTTAAGGCCCATATGTGGGCACAGATGCTCAAATGGCACACACAGCAGAAAAAAAAAAAAGAACACCAGAAGGTTGAAGGTCAAGTTAAGGGGGCGCTGCGCATAGAGGCAATCAATTAGCACCTGCTGCGTTTAATGTGATCAAGATCATTGCCTCTTGACTAACTGGCCTTTATTCAGTGCGAGAGCAACCTCACTGGGCCTTGAGCTTTTCAGGAGGTCTCGCCGGCCCTTGTTTTGTTCTTTGTCGTGAAAAAGAAAAGATTACTGTTCAGCTGCTAACATTTGTACATACCATTCTGGGAAACCTACGCCGACTCTTCAAATGAACTAATGGATGCGAAAAAAAAAAATCCCACACAAAAGAGCCACTTAGAGACTAGTCGACAGTCTTACATTTTTTTTAATGTTCAAAAAAAAAAAAAATTCAATAGCTCTTGTATTGAAAGTTCTCTCTCCATTACGATCACTGCAAAATTTCAGCTTTATGTGTGTGTGTGTGTGTGTGTGTGTATATATATATATATATATATATATATATATATATATATATATATATATATTCATTCATTCATTCATTCATCTTCCGAGCCGCTTGATCCTCACTAGGGTCCCGGGGGGTGCTGGAGCCTATCCCAGCCGTCTCCGGGCAGTAGGCGGGGGACACACTGAATCGGTTGCCAGCCAATCGCAGGGCACACAGAAACGAACAACCATTCGCACTCGCACTCACACCTAGGGACAATTTAGAGTGTTCAATCAGCCTGCCACGCATGTTTTTGGAATGTGGGAGGAAACCGGAGCACCCGGAGAAAACCCATGCAGGCCCGGGGAGAACATGCAAACTTCACACAGGGAGGCCGGAGCTGGAATCGAACCCGGTACCTCTGTACTGTGAAGCCGACGTGCTAACCACTGGACTACCGGGCCGCCGTATATATATATATATATATATATATATATATATATATATATATATATATATATGTATATTTATATGTATATCTATTTATTTATATATGGCGGCACGGGCACCCACAGCGGCTCCTCTTGTTGTCTGTTTAAGAGGGAGGAAATTTCAGCCTTGCTGTATTGCACATTTGACGATAAAGTTGTACTTGAAACTTGATATATCTTACATTATTTCGTGCAACCAGCTGATGTAATAAAATTGAGTAAATTCCGCGACATTTTTTATCGCTGTAATTTTTTTTCACCTGCCCGGGATATAAATACCCTCAAATTAAAACTGTGTTCCACTCTCCCTTTGGAATACTTCACCCTTCTTAAAGGGTGCAAAATGATCCCAGCCATGTAAAATTAGAAAACGAGAGGAGGAAGGAGGAAAAAAAATAAAAAGCATAACCAATGCTGTGGCATGTGAGCTAATGACAGGTTTGTGAAGGGAAATGAGTTGTGGGGGGGGGGGGCGTGGGTGTGTAGCACAATCATCACCTTTTGTCCCACGGTGGTTTGTGGTGTGCCCGTTGGGCGGGCAGGCCTCCTTGTGGGTGCCCGCTGAAGGCTGGGGAGGGTGGAGGTGTGCTGAGATGAGGATTAACATATGAAAACTCACTCACACACACACACACACACACACACACACACACACACACACACATTCCAAGTCACCCTATTATTATCATTATGCAAGTGTGACTGCAAATGGTCCCCGTGAGCGCCAACAGATATGAAGGCATTTTTGATGAGACACACGCTCACGCACACACTCACGGTTCCCTTCGACCTCTGCTCCGAAGGCGAGACAGCGCCAGCACACAGGCTGCCGCGGGCGCCCGGCGCCAGCGTGTGTGCCCAGCTGCATGCCAACTGCGCCTGCGGGCAGCCCGGCCCCCCACGCACCCAAGGGAGCGAACGGCCTCTATGTTCTCCATCCTTGCTGCCCCCCCGCACCCCACCCGCCCCAGTTTTCCTCACCCTCTCTCCACTGCCCTCCCTTCCCCGTTTCTCCCCCGTCCATCTCTTTTTCCTCTCACTCTGGCTACAAGTCCTGGAGAGTGACTGACAGGCTGTGAATTGCTCTGAGGCTATACCCAGATAAAAGGCAAGGCATACACACACACACAAACACACACACATATGCACACACACACTTCACTGAGAATCACATCCACTGTCAAAGACACAAATCCCGCCATTCTCATATTGGGACGGCTGCAATATACACTCCATCCAATGTGGAGTGACAATCTCTTTGTCCGCTCCCTCCGCCCTGATGCTGAGTGTTTGGTCAGTCGCTGTAATGTTTCCTGTGATTGTGTGTGTGTGTGAGAGACGGAGACACAGACAGACAGAGAGACAGACAGAGAGAGAGCGACTGACGCAGGCAGAGTCAGTGTGTGTGTTTGTGAGAGGGGAAGGTATTGCATCGCAGTGTGTGGTGTCAGCTCTGGCTGCGTGAGCTGACACTGATTATAGTCTTCACAGTTCGCTCCCATCACAGGCAAACCATACAGACGAGGCTAAAGCCCGTTATTTATAAAAAAAAAAAAAAAAAAGTTGCAACGCTGCTGCCTGGGTACGCAATTGCATTGCTCTTATATGCCTTCAGCTGCTTGGCTATTTGCCTACACCGCTTGGTTTGTAGACATTAAAAAATCGGATCTCTGAATTATGACAAACGCTTCTGAGAGTGTGTGAATGGGAATTGGATGAACAAGATTAGAGCAAAATACGCTCCGAAAGTGGACCAAAAGAGTTTGAACAGGTGTCTTTTATGACGTCCGTGTACAGGACGAGCCCTCGCTCCAAAGGATTAGCTTTTGGAGTGTCCTTTGGCTTCTTAGTGCTTTATTAGTGACCCATATGTGTCATTAAAGTTCATTTAATAGGGTCCCAGAGTGCTTTTTTTTGGTCTTAAAAAACAAGAACAATAGTTTTTTTTTTTTTCTTTTTGGGAGAGTGGACTGGAACGGATTAATGGCATTTTCATTCGATTCAATGAGGAAGGATGACTTGTGATGCGAACCTAGACATGGCACCACTGTTTAAACAAAATATTAAATAAATATAATAAAATAGTTTTTGGCGGCCCGGTAGTCCAGTGGTTAGCACGTCGGCTTCACAGTGCAGAGGTACCGGGTTCGATTCCAGCTCCGGCGTCCCTGTGTGGAGTTTGCATGTTCTCCCCGGGCCTGCGTGGGTTTTCTCCGGGTGCTCCGGTTTCCTCCCACATTCCAAAAACATGTGTGGCAGGCTGATTGAACACTCTAAATTGTCCCTAGGTGTGAGTGTGAGTGCGAATGGTTGTTCGTTTCTGTGTGCCCTGCGATTGGCTAGCAACCAATTCAGGGTGTCACCCGCCTACTGCCCGGAGACAGCTGGGATAGGCTCGGGCACCCCCCGCGACCCTAGTGAGGATCAAGCGGCTGGGAAGATGAATGAATGAATGAAAATAGTTTTTTATTTTTCTCAATGGCGTTGGTGGCAAACCTACAGGTGTTGTATTGATGCAGGATTTTGGTAAGCTTCCGCCGAATGGCTTTCTGCCGCACGTTGGAGTGTATAATTATTATCACAAGCCTCGCGTCTTTCCCCTCAAATGCGGCGACACCACGCGCAAGCACCGAGACGAACATACGGCGACGTCTGAGGGCCCCGCTCTCACATTTCAGTGTCATCGACTGCTTTACGCCACATAGAAAAAGCAGTCCATGCCCGATGAGGCGAGTAATGGGTGCATTTGACTAGCTGGAGTGGAAAAGCTGAGGGTGGGTGGTGGGGGGAGGGCAGCGGGATGGGATGGAGGGGGTGGGGGGGTTGTCGACAGGTGAGGTAATGAGGACGGGAGACAGATTGAAGGTGATTAGCACAAAGGAGGGAAGGGCGGCGGCCCGCGCCGCACGTTACAACAGAGCCAGTTACCTCGTCATCTGCAGCCTCAGCGGGCGTTGGCGTGACGTGCCGCACGACGCCGGCCGGCAGCAATCTGTGTGCCTGACGCCAAGCCAACCGGAGTGGTGGCGCTGACGAGAGAGGCGCTGCTAGCTAGCGGGCGACTGTGGCTATTTGTTTAACGACAGCGGATTACAACCCTTTGAGGGGCCGTGAATAGTGTACCGCCCATTTGACCTGGAAGCGAATAGAAGTCGTGTATACGTGGAGGAAAAATAAATAAATATGTTTTTAAAAAATGGTGATATGGTATCTCTACAAAACAGGGTTGGGACAGTGCAGGTACAGTCCGGTCTGTAACTCGATTGTGGGGGCGTGGTTCTGTACGACTTTGAGAAGATATTTTGTGCATCAAGAAAACACGTTTTTTTTTCTCCACTATGTGCTCTTTATTCTGATTGTCAGCAAAAACTGTATTTTGTAATCGTTCAGAAACTCAGAACGCAGATGGAATGTGCTGACCACCAAAGTACAGACTTGTTCACAATGACACAAAATTAAAGGAACTGTTTTTTGTGTGATGTTGAGCACAATCAACTCCACGTGAAGGGAAAATGTTATTTCATTTTTTTTTTATCGTTTCACAGTCGATGCAAAAAATGCACAAATATAACATATTGAAGGTTTTCATGATTATGATTCTACAAGACTCGAAATAACTTCTTTTCTTTGCGTAATACTTATTTTTATTTATTAATTTTTTCGATCTCTAATCACATTTTTTTACATCTTCGATTCCCATTGCGCATTGCAACAAAATGTATTTTCTGGCCTAGAAACATTTTCAATGGAGCATTATCAAACACAAACACGCATTTCAGTTTGAATTTGGTATTTCTGAAAAGATTGCAAGGTCTTTGCAAGGCAAAGCGAAATTGATTAAAAAAAAAAAATCATCATCAACATCATTTTTAGAACATTTCTTGTGGAGAGGGCGGCCCGGTAGTCCAGTGGTTAGCAGTGATACCGGGTTCGATTCCAGCTCAGACCTCCCTGTGTGGAGTTTGCATGTTCTCCCCGGGCCTGCGTGGGTTTTCTCCGGGTGCTCCGGTTTCCTCCCACATTCCAAAAACATGCATGGCAGGCTGATTGGACGCTCTAAATTGTCCCTAGGTGTGAGTGTGAATGCGCATGGTTGTTCGTCTCTGTGTGCCCTGCGATTGGCTGGCAACCGATTCAGGGTGTCACCCGCCTACTGCCCGAAGACAGCAGGGATAGGCTCCAGCACCCCCCGCGACCCTAGTGAGGATCAAGCGGCTCGGAAGATGAATGAATGAATGAATTTCTTGTGGAGACCTCAAAAGTCAAGATCAAACCTCAGGACTCTTGTGAAAACAAATAACAAATAATACTGTAAATAATTTACATGGTATTTTTATACTTTGGGCCATATTAGCCACTCCACCTGGCTGGCAGAGGCTCTCATGGAGCGTGATTCATTAATGGTTTCAGTCGCGTTTAGAAGTATTGAGTACAACTTAATTTTCTCTCTGACATGTATTAATTGACCTCTTATTTGGCTATTCAAACTTGGATGTGCTCTGCTTTATCATACAGCCAGACCTCTATGAAAAGTGTACTCCAAAATTTAAAATAACTTAGCAATTTGCATGGCTTCTCCATTTTTTTCCTAGTCAGCTCTTTGTGAGAATGATACTTTTCAGAAATGGCACTTTTTCGCCACCTTGGAAGTGAAGATGACTCCACAATATTTAGCCGCGCTAGCTAGCTAGCCAAAACGTGTTGCGAGCTAGCTTGTGCGGCGTCAGTAGCAGCGAGCTTGGACTTCTGATAAAACCTGCCTGTGATCTTACTATATTGCTCCACTTGAATGCGTTTGGGTCCAGCCCAGTGAAGCTTTTTGGTAACGTCTCGACATTTTATTCATTGAAAAAAACAAAAGGTTGTGATTCTCAGTTTTGCTGTTCAGTTTCTTTCAATGCTATTTTTGCTAACCGCTTATTCTGAACCTAATTTGAATTGTAATTATGTTGGGCAATCGTAGAATTCTTTTGATTTAATTGCGTAACAAACTGCATGAACTACTCTGCGGACATCATTTAAAAAAAATATGCAAATTCAAAACTAATTATTCCTAGGTTGGCAGCTTGGTGGTTATTTTGCCACCTGTCGTGCCGGCAGCCTTCTGATACATTTTCACATGGCCAAAAATCGAAACAAAAAGCAATGAATGAACATTAACTTGGACAATACGACACGACTGCGTGCCAGGCTCAATCTGCGAAAGAACAGAACAAGTCAGTCGATACCTCAACCTCTCAGTCACTTGAGTCAGCGCGACGGCTGCAGACTCCGGAGAGTCGCCGCCGCCGCCGCCGGTCTGGCCCTGAATCACGAACGGCGCTGACGCGCGCCCTTGTGCCCACGGCCACAGTGTGAATGTTAAATGTAGCTGTGCGCTCCCGTCATCCGTGCGCAAACGGCACACTGCGCACCGAGGTGCATTAACCCCCCGACTGGAGATGATGTAACGGCGAGGTCGGCGGAGGTCGAGCATTGTTCGCGGTGCCTTGCATTACGGAAGCGCTCCATTACTTATGCTATTTATAAAAAGCCCGACTGGATTTACAGGAGACCAATAATTGGGCCAAGTTTTCTCTTGCTTGTCGTCTGTCTCGAAAAGATGATCCTGACTGATTATCCTTTTGGTGTGGGGTGCATTAAGAGTGATTCCCCAACTCCTGATCTGCTCATGAACTGGTCAGGGCCAATAAGAATAAGAATAAGAAAAACCTTTATTAGTCTCACAATGGAGAAATTCCCAATTCACAGCAGCAAAGTTATGAAAGTAAGAAGTAGAACAACAAATTATAGGAGCTGCTGGAAAGGCAGCCACTCTCGCGGCGCCATTTTGAAGTCAAAATAACAAAAATAACACAAGACAACACATAGGACACAGACAGTCGTTCAATCTTCACCAATTTTCTGCATACACTTTGTTGTCTGAAGCAGTTCTAGATGAAAGAGGAGAGGATCAAAGTGTCCTTTCTCCAGTGGATCAGAGACGTCATGCTGAAAATGTGCACACGTCTGCTACAAGCTAAGTTTTGAAAGCAAACACAAAGCTGTAGCATCCATTGACGAAAAGAGATTAGTTCACTTCTCCTGTCCCATGTAATCCGCTTCAAACTCCAAGCCGCGACTCCCAGCTCCAAATCCGCATCGGCACTCCGCGCCAACGCTCCTTTCTTCTCATCGTCGGCTCCTCAAGACCTCCATCCATCCAGCCGCAGACCGTTCAACAGCACCGATCTCTCCGCTGAACAAAGCGGGGCTGTGAAAAATGCTGCCCATTACAGGCGCAAGACACAAGCGCCCCGGGACTGTCCAACAACGACAGTCAAATGGCGCCGACATTCCTCCAGTCAAAAACAGTGCTGGTATACCCATGCTGCCGAGAAGGCGCAACCCCCAAGCACAGAGTCTCCTCTTTGATGAATGTCGTGGCCAAAAAATGCTGAAAAAGGTCCACATCAAGTCCACACGACGTAACAACAAACACAAAGTGACAAAAGAAACACAAGAACAAAAAAAAAAAGCAAGGCTCATGAGAGCACTTGCTGACGGCTGCCTACTCGGGCGCCATCTTGACTTCAAAGTCAATAATGGTAAATGTTACATCTCTTCGACTTTTACTTGCGCAAATCCTGACACCAATTTGGGCCAAGCCGCATATGTGATGATTGCGAAGCGAAAGGGAACGATTTGTGTTGTATTTGTGTCTATTCATGATCTAAAACGATAATCAGAGAAGCTAACAGTCTGTCAAGCGTCTTCTCTTACTCCTTTTTCTTCTTTTTTGTATTTCCCGACGCGCCACGCTGCCTCCCACAGGTCTCTCGGTGCTATGACACACATGTTTGCTGTCTCACGTTTTAAAAATCAGGAACTTTACTTTACCCATGCTAATGAACGCCTGATCTTTCCAGATCAAATGGAACTTTTAGCCTCTGAACGAATCTGGTTCGTATGGATTCCAGTCTATTTTTCCCTTCCACTTGAAATCATGAAAATAGTCCGTTCCGAGATCTGCGTTCATTGCAGCCGTCATCACACTTTTATGACTTTGAAAGACAGTTTTAGAGAGGGTCGTAAAAGTCTTTAAAAAACAACAGTACGGATTTAGAGGTACGGGTTTTCATGAAAATTGTGACTGTCTGGAAAGGATGGTGATGATTAAGTCTCTTTTTTAAGAATATTGATTTAAAGCAAGATGAGAGGCTCTCTGCATTGGTTTATCAATAAAAGTGCACCATTCAATTTCAATGGCTCTCAAAGACGAGAATGAAGTCTCATCATTGCCGAAGTAAAATTAGCGTGCGGTTTTCCCACCGTGGTCTTGATGGCGTCCAGATGGTCGCCTCGGTTTACCCGCTTGCAGCTTCTGTGGGCGGTGGCTGGCGGCGGTGAAAATACCGATGTGCAGTGCGGAGCGGCATGCGAGGAGCAGGTGTATGGCGGTGTAGCGGTTGCGCAGATCCCGTTCCCGCTGCCGGGCCCCTTGCGTTGCTGCCCCGCCTCTTTTGACGTTGTTTTTTTTTAGCTTTTGAAATGTAGCCAGGCAGCACCTGTACGAGATGCAGCCTTTAACAGGCTGAACACACATACTTAAGCTTATTCAGGCATCAATTTTGTATGAGGGGGTGGCATTCACGTAATACCATCATAGAATTTTGCCAGTGATAAGAATAGTGTCTGAATAAGAAGAAAAGGATCAATGAAAATGCCGATATCTATGGAGCTGAAGAAGATGGGGTGGGGGCACACTGAGCCGACATGAAAATTATTCATTCTTTTCATTCATTTTCCCAACCGATTGATCCTCACTAGGGTCGCGGGGGGTGCTGGAGCCTATCCCAGCTGTCTCCGGGCAGTAGGCGGGGGACACCCTGAATCGGTTGCCAGCCAATCGCAGGGCACACAGAGACGAATAACCATTCGCACTCACACCGAGGGACAATTTAGAGTGTTCAATCAGCCTGCCACGCATGTTTTTGGAATGTGGGAGGAAACCGGAGCACATGAAAATTAAATCTACTCATTTAACACGACATGAACCCAAAATGAAGCTTCACAGTGTTCCATTTTGGTATGAAACAATACTTTTCAAGCCTTCTTGCTACGTTGCCGAAGAAACGGTCCCATTTCAAAATTAAAACCCTTCAGATGAAAATAAATGAAACCAATGTCAAAATTCAAAACACGTATGAGTTATAATATAATAATAATATAATAATATAATGTTGTCAACTCGGATTTTTTTCTTCTGGGATTTTTTCCAATAGATGTCATTGCGAAAAGCTGACTCAAGTCGTAAGAACAATGACAAATAAAGTCATACGATTTTCAGCCTCTGCCCCACAGAGCGGAGTGTCTGATGAGGTAAAAGACAGGTTCTTTGAAAGCTTTAAATAGCCCATCCTCAGCATGGATCAAAGTGAAAAGGTTTTTCAAATCCGCGCAAACCGAAATGGACACGTTGGTCGAGCTGAAGACAGATTTTACCATGGAGGAAACGGGCTTGGCAAAAGGAATCGGGAGCGGAGGAATAATTCTTCTGTGTGCCAGGAATGTGAAAGCTGGCTCTTGAGCCGCATGCAGCTCTTTAGCGCCGCCCTGGTGGCTGCGTGCAACTTTTTCAAAAGTGTTTGAAAATGGAAAAACATGGGGGCGGGAAATATATTTTCTGGCACAGTTTGCCGTGAGAGATTATCAAGTATGCTGTCGGACGCTATCCAATTTCACTTCATTGGTCAGACGGTTATTGATTCGCACTAAATGATTTGTCTTGTGCTATATTTATGCCAGCGACATGTTGTGACAGGCTGAGCAATTCACCTGACTCTCCACAAGGTGGCAGAAAGCGCCTCAGTAAAATGCGTCTCCACTTTTCGGAATGTTTTGGTTTGGTCGCATACTGAGAATATTTTTTTTGTACGTCAAAGCAGAGATTTACGCTTTTCGTTGTGGTGTGACGATATCGATAATACATCATCTCACTACATCACACGCGCTTGGTTCCAGCAGGAATGACGCATGATGATATCACTCTTGCGTCGTACATTCATGTTCTCACAAGGCCTGACCTGATCCAGTGACATGCATCTCTCTTGAACCTCTTTGCCCCTGGACGTGCGGTTTCTCCCACCTCGGCGCTACCCGCCTCCATCCCCCCGCCGCCTCCCCCTTTCGATATTGTGTGCCATTACACTCACGCGTTTTTGCAGCTGGAGCCGGCCTGTCTGGCCGGCGCGGCCTTAATGGAGAGGTGTACGGAGAGCCTGCAGGAGAGACGGTCTTGCTTTCTCACACGCTGCTGTCAAAAAGCATACAGGCCTGATTAACGACAACAGCCACAATAGCTCTTTATGCATTCTCTCCTCTCGGCTGGCCCGCTGCCAAGCCAGCCTCAGGGATGGAGAGGTATACTCCTGCTTCTGTGTGTTTGCCAGAGAGAGAGAGAGAGAGAGAGAGAGAGAGAGAGAGGAAGGTGAGGGATGTAATATGTTATAATTATGTGTGTGCTCTATGTAGGGGAGGGAGGCTTTCTGAAAAGTGCCAAAGAGAATAATCAAACGCTGCAAAGCCAATTCACAACTCGCCAAGTGGCCTGAGGTCTTCGACAGATTTGAAAAATGCGGCCTTTTTAAAGAAAAAAAAATACAGTGTATATATATATATATATATATATATATATATATATATATATATATATATTCATTCATTCATTCATCTTCCGAGCCGCTTGATCCTCACTAGGGTCGCGGGGGGTGCTGGAGCCTATCCCAGCCGTCTTCGGGCAGTAGGCGGGGGACACCCTGAATCGGTTGCCAGCCAATCGCAGGGCACACAGAGACGAACAACCATTCGCACTCATACTCACACCTAGGGATAATTTTTAGAGTGTTCAATCAGCCTGCCATGCATGTTTTTTGGAATGTGGGAGGAAACCGGAGCACCCGGAGAAAACCCACGCCCGGGGGGCACATGCAAATATGCACATATATATATATATATATATATATATGGGTCGCCCGGTAGTCCAGTGGTTAGCACGTCGGCTTCACAGTGCGGAGGTACCGGGTTCGATTCCAGCTCCGGCCTCCCTGTGTGGAGTTTGCATGTTCTCCCCGGGCCTGCGTGGGTTTTCTCCGGGTGCTCCGGTTTCCTCCCACATTCCAAAAACATGCGTAGCAGGCTGATTGGACGCTCTAAAATGTCCCTAGGTGTGAATGTGAGTGCGGATGGTCGTTCGTCTCTGTGTGCCCTGCGATTGGCTGGCAACCGGTTCAGGGTGTCCCCCGCCTAATGCCCGAAGACGGCTGGGATAGGCTCCAGCACCCCCCACGACCCTAGTGAGGATCAAGCGGCTCAGAAGATGGATGGATGGATGTATATATATAAAATGAAGCCAGCAAAACTTCTCGTAAGTTGGCTCTCTCTCTGTAAACCAAAGGTCCCGCTGATCTGATCCGGGGACTTCAACACTACCAGTCAGTCTCCAACCCAATTGGATACCGTAGTCCTGAAAGTTACGAACTGTTGTTGCCGCTCGACGTCTTAAGGCGCGGTTGCGCGCTTGCGGGTGCACGCTCAGCGAGCAGCCATCTCCCCTCGCTCCTAACACAGAAAGGTTGAGAAGAGCCATCTTTCATCTCCTCTGCATCATCACAGCGTCTGCATTATTAATGGGCCTGATTACTGTAATCAAAAATTCTTATTTATTTGGAGGAAGGAGGAGGAAGAGGAGGGATGGAGGGAGGCGGCGGCGGCGGCGGCGGGGCCTGCGCAGGCTTCTCTCTCCAGACAAAAAACCTTTTGGTCTCCTGCTTTAATTTTTCAGAAATGGAGATGCCGCAGTGCCCTATCTTCCCCGAGTTCAGAGCTAAGCTAGTTAGGCGCACATAAACATGCAAATACAGAAGCTCTGACATTCAAACTTTTTTTTTTTTTTCCTCCTTTCCCTCGCAGACTTTGAGCCTCGCCTTGCCGACACTTACGCGCGCTCACGCCGCGCACTCCCCCAAAGATAACTGTCAATAATAGCGTCTTCACCAAGACAATCACGCAGACCTTCAGAAGAAGCCCAGGCAAGAAAGCGCAGCGTACGCGTCCTTGCCTTTCATCCGCCTTTTTGAGGCTTCCTTCCAGCCTCTTCAATGAAATCTGCCTCCTTTGGCCTTTTCCTCCTCCTCCTCCTCCTCCTTTTCTCTCCCTTCCTTCCATGCTTCCTCCTCAGCCAGCCTGTCTTAATCTCTCCTGGCGCCGCCATTTGCATGCAAATAGTCCATTAGCGGCTGTGGCGAGAGGAGACGCAGCCAGGAGCTCACCACCAGGTAATCAAGGACAAAAGGAGTGCAAGGAAAAGGCGGGTGATGAAAAGAAAGATGGAGTGCCGGAGGAAAGGGGGGGGAGAGGAAGTGGGGGGGCGGGCGGGGGGTGAGGGGCGGGCACCCGAGATCACAGGTGAAATATGGCGGCGTGGCAAGCGGCGCAGAGGAAGGAAAAAGTGAGGAGAAGGTGACATGCGGAAGCAGGGAGGTGATCTTTTGTAATGCAAAATTTCGAGTTAAATTCGAGTTAAAATTCGAACGAGTGCAACGCGCCGGAGATCAGAGCAGACTTCAGTGGCGCTCGTCGCCGCGTCTCTCGGCAAGCTTTAACGACTCAAAAGCAAGTCGGCGTTTGGGAGAGCGTTGATTTCATGTTTTATCTGCATTTTCTTCCCCCCCCCCCGCCCTCCACACTCCTTTTAAAACATCTTGCGACAAAATAGCTCGTGACAATGCATTGCCGATAAAAAAAAAAGTTGCGGAAAATGCTAGCATCTCAAGTGCTATGTTTATTTTTTTTCTTCGCGTGTTCAAGCAATTGCCGTGTTTCTTAAAGAGGGGCTTTGAAGTACGAGTGGCTGAACTACCGAGCGTTTCAAGATACAAGACATCTTTACGAAACGAATAGCACGAGGAGATAAACCGTGAACAATTTTTCCCACCATCCAAAATATAAAAAGCTATTAAATGTCAGTCTTAGATGGACTTTACGCTCAAACTAAAGATAAAATTAGGAGACCTGCACGTTGCGCGTGCTTCAAAAACACACTGTAGCTTAATGCTAATGCTAACCCCAGATTGCACACGTATACAGTACATGTAACCTTTTGCTTAAGCAATTGCATTCGACCACGCTTTTGAGTGGTAGCATATTTTTATCTTATTTTGATTAGCTTCCAAAATATTCACGAAATCTGTTCTCGGTCATATTCTTTATCCTCTGCAAGGAGCTGAGATGAGCTGTGAGGAACTTTCATTGGGCGGATGTTTTTTCGGCCATATTCTTTATCCTCTGCAAGGAGCTGAGATGAGCTGTGAGGAACTTTCATTGGGCGGATGTTTTTTCGGCCAGGTTCTTTATCCTCTGCAAGGAGCTGAGATGAGCTGTGAGGAACTTTCATTGGGCGAATGTTTTTTCGGCCAGGTTCTTTATCCTCTGCAAGGAGCTGAGATGAGCTGTGAGGAACTTTCATTGGGCGGATGTTTTTTCGGCCATATTCTTTATCCTCTGCAAGGAGCTGAGATGAGCTGTGAGGAACTTTCATTGGGCGGATGTTTTTTCGGCCAGGTTCTTTATCCTCTGCAAGGAGCTGAGATGAGCTGTGAGGAACTTTCATTGGGCGAATGTTTTTTCGGCCATTTTCTTTATCCTCTGCAAGGAGCTGAGATGAGCTGTGAGGAACTTTCATTGGGCGAATGTTTTTTCGGCCAGGTTCTTTATCCTCTGCAAGGAGCTGAGATGAGCTGTGAGGAACTTTCATTGGGCGAATGTTTTTTCGGCCAGATTCTTTATCCTCGGCAAGGAGCTGAGATGAGCTGTGAGGAACTTTCATTGGGCGAATGTTTTTTTGGCCATATTCTTTATCCTCTGCAAGGAGCTGAGATGAGCTGTGAAGAACTTTCATTGGGCGAATGTTTTTTCGGCCATATTCTTTATCCTCCGCAAGGAGCTGAGATGAGCTGTGAGGAACTTTCATTGGGCGGATGTTTTTTCGGCCAGATTCTTTATCCTCTGCAAGGAGCTGAGATGAGTTGTGAGGAACTTTCATTGGGCGGATGTTTTTTTCGGCCAGGTTCTTTATCCTCTGCAAGGAGCTGAGATGAGCTGTGAAGAACTTTCATTGGGCGGATGTTTTTTTGGCCATATTCTTTATCCTCTGCAAGGAGCTGAGATGAGCTGTGAGGAACTTTCATTGGGCGAATGTTTTTTTGGCCATATTCTTTATCCTCTGCAAGGAGCTGAGATGAGCTGTGAGGAACTTTCATTGGGCGAATGTTTTTTCGGCCAGGTTCTTTATCCTCTGCAAGGAGCTGAGATGAGCTGTGAGGAACTTTCATTGGGCGGATGTTTTTTCGGCCATTTTCTTTATCCTCTGCAAGGAGCTGAGATGAGCTGTGAGGAACTTTCATTGGGCGGTTTTTTTTTGTTTGTTTTTTTTTCATAAACGCCACCGTATTCTTTTTGCTTGCAGGAAATACAAGAGTTGCACAAAGCGGGGCTGCAATCGGGCATGGTTCAATTCCAAAGTTGGGGAACTCGCTTTGTATCTTGTATATGAGTGTCTGTGTTGCTTGGCGAGCTATTACATGTTGTGTTGGAACATGTCAGGTGTTGTAAACCTCTTACAACACACGTTTGCGGCAGGCAGAATGACAGGAAAGGGGGCGGGGGGTGGTGGGGGGGAATCATACAAGACGACATTTTAATTCCCAAATCTGACATTTTTTTTCAGCTCCTTAATATAAGGCATTTGCACATATTACGATCTTGTCACTTTACGTTAAGGAGTAGGTGAAACGTGGCAAATATGGTTTGAATTCGTGACCTCCTAAAGAACAAAACAAAAACAAACAAACAAAAAAAAAAGAATCGGCCATCCTCACCTCGCATCCACGTGCACCGATGCATGCGCTAGTTAAACTTCTTATGGGAGAAGAAGCGCATAAGCGTCAAAGGAAATGAGCCTCCCTCCATCGACACCCCCCCCCCCCCACCCCTCCCGCTGCGAAGTTCTTGATTGCGGCCTGTTTGATGTCCTAAACGCGGCGTGCTAAGATTTGCTCTCCGTTCCTCCACCGAGCCCCGTTTGAAGCCGTGCTTGAGCGACACCGCTTTCGCCTTGCTACACTCTCCCTTAAAATGGCAATTATTCCTCTTTATTTCATTTATTTTATTTAGATACTTATAATAATATCTTCCTGAACTCGTGGCATATGGCGGCAGAGGAGGGCGACACGGAGCGCCGACTCGCACCCACACGCTTGATTTTAACGAAGCCGTAAATATGCACGCTGCAAACGCTTCTCTCTCCTGACTTGAGACAGCCGCTTTACTGTTTCCTCAACGCCTTTTTTTTTTTTTTTTTTTTGCCCTCCTCCCTGTCACAAGTATTACTGAAATTACACCTCCCGCAGATATCAGCAGCATGCACCTATTAAGGCTCATACATTACTGTCACGGGTGCTTGGTTGAACCTGCCTCTCCCCTGCTTCTCCGCGTCTTCATAAGCTTCCGCTGGCAGTTGGGGGAATATAAAAGAGTCTTTCGAGATACAAGGCACCGTAAAGATGTTTATTACCTCCACCAGGGAGGTGATTATTCACTGCGCGGTGTCTTTATGTGCTCGCGGGATCGCGCAGAGGCCGGTGATTGTCATCAGGGACTTTTTTTAAAAAATTCTTCACACCAATAGTCCAGTCCGGTCTGGAATCACGTTGGTACCGTCCGTTCGTCATGTCATCCGTTTGATACAGAGAGACGAAATAAAATCTTATTTTTATTCATTCATCTTCCTAACTGCTTGATCCTCACTAGGGTCGCGGGGGGTGCTGGAGCCTATCCCAGCCGTCTCCGGGCAGTAGGCGGGGGACACCCTGAATCGGTTGCCAGCCAATCGCAGGGCACACAGAGACGAACAACCATTCGCACTCACACTCACACCTAGGGACAATTTAGAGCGTTCAATCAGCCTGCCACGCATGTTTTTGGAATGCGGGAGGAAACCGGAGCACCCGGAGAAAACCCACGCAGGCCCGGGGAGAACATGCAAACTCCACACAGGGAGGCCGGAGCTGGAATCGAACCCGGTACCTCTGCACTGTGAAGCCGACGTGCTAACCACTGGACTACCGGGCCGCCCGTCTTATTTTTATTTATATTTTTTATTTTTTTTTACCAGAGTCTGAAAGAAGTTGTATTTGGAAAAAGCAGGTGAGATAGATAGATAGATAGATAGATAGATAGATAGATAGATAGATAGATAGATAGATAGATAGATAGATAGATAGATAGATAGATAGATAGATAGATAGATAGATAGATAGATAGATAGATAGATAGATAGATAGATAGATAGATAGATAGATAGATAGATAGATAGATAGATAGTCTGCATACATTTTGCAAAGTGAAGAGGTTGAGAAAGCTGCTGGAACAGAGCGTGAAGGTGGTGGTATGCGCGGTGAGCAGAGAGTAAAAGATAAGGTGGGGGTCACACCAATGACTTGTTGTATAGATAAACATGGCCCAGTTTTAATTGACTTGAATTAACTTTTTAATTGAATAATTGGAGAAAATCATTTACATTTATGTACAACTTTAGTCTTGTTGCATGACTTTAAAAAAAAAACAGATTTTTTTTCATCCAACTTTATCCTCATGATTTTTTTTCTTGACCTAAATTATAAATAGTGGCGGCCCGGTAGTCCAGTGGTTAGCACGTCGGCTTCACAGTGCAGAGGTACCGGGTTCGATTCCAGCTCCGGCCTCCCTGTGTGGAGTTTGCATGTTCTCCCCGGGCCTGCGTGGGTTTTCTCCGGGTGCTCCGGTTTCCTCCCACATTCCAAAAACATGCGTGGCAGGCTGATTGGACGCTCTAAATTGTGCGTGAGTGTGGGCGTGGATGGTTGTTCGTCTGTGTGTGCCCTGCGATTGGCTGGCAACTGATTCAGAGTGTCCCCCGCCTACTGCCTGAAGACGGCTGGGATAGGCTCCAGCACCCCCGTGACCCTAGTGAGGATCAAGCGGTTCGGAAAATGGATGGATAAATTATAAATAATGAATACAAATAAATAAATAAATAAAATAAAGTATGTGACCTTTTGACGCGTACTTTAATCCGACTTGAACATCGCGCGCTTTGTGCACGCCGAATGTCGAGGAATGTCGTGTCAGAGCAGGTTTCACCCAAACCAGATCCAGATTGCGCTTTCTCTCTTTATAGGGTGGAAAATCCCGTTTAGAATTTTGCCCTTACATCTCAGATCTGGCTCAAGATGAAAACCTCGCCGCCTTTTAACAATTAAGATCGTGATCTCTCCTTGGTGCGAAGCAAGGTCACCGCTCGTCCAGTCGCGCGCGCACGCGCCAACACACCTTCCACCCGCCGCTTGTGTGCGTTCTCGTCGCCATGCGTCGCCTGCCACACAAAGCCGGCGCGATGCAAAGGCACGCGCGCGGCAAAACGCGCCGCGCCGAGACGGCGGAGGACACGCTCGACTCTCCCAACTTGGCCTGTGCCCAGCGGTGCACTCCCCTTTTATGACCCATGTTTTATGGTTTATTTAAAAAGTAACAGTCCCTTTATAGGTCATTAAAGTCCAAATAAAAGCCAGCAGATTGCACTGCACTGAAGTGGGGCGCGAGCAGACGCCAGCCACGTCGCAATTCATACAAGGGCAAGGCAAAGAGCTTCCGAGGCCAAGACGGGGGTGACCTTACTTACGCTTTGCATCGCCTCCCTGGCCCGAAATCGATGAGCTTAGAAACGGAAAAACGTACAATGCCGAAACAACGTCGAAATGGAGATTCTCAATGACCTTTGAACTTGCACATAAGATAAGATAAGATAAGATATCCTTTATTAGTCCCACACTGGGAGAGTCCAGTTGTTAGCGCATTGGCTTCACAGTGCAGAGGTACCGGGTTCGATTCCAGCTCCGGCCTCCCTGTGTGGAGTTTGCATGTTCTCCCGGGGCCTGCGTGGGTTTTCTCCGGGTGCTCCGGTTTCCTCCCACATTCCAAAAACATGCATGGCAGGCTGATTGAACACTCTAAATTGTCCCTAGGTGTGAGTGTGAGCGTGGATGGTTGTTCGTCTATGTGTGCCCTGTGATTGGCTGGCAACCGATTCAGGGTGTCCCCCGCCTACTGCCCGAAGACGGCTGGGATAGGCTCCAGCACCCCCCGCGATCCTTGTGAGGATTAAGCGGTTCGGAAAATGGATGGATGGATGGATGGATGGATGGATGGGAAACATGCAGGCGATAGCCACTTTCAAGTCAATAATGACGGGCTGGTGGTGAGCACTTACGCCTCGGGGTTCAGATATTTGGCGTCCGAATCTCGGGTCTGGCCTTCCTGTGTGGTGTTTTTATGTCCTCCCTGCGTTTTAGCGGGTTTCCCTCAGGTACAGTTTATGGTGGGTGTTATGTTCTAGAAGTCCCCCAGAGCGAGGACCTGCAAAATAGTGACCGTGTGCTTCCTCATTTGTATATTTTCAAAATAGTCATGCATATAAAACCAATCTAGTGGTACGTCTACTTACGAATGTCTCTTCATATGAAATTTTCAAGTTACGAAACGCCTCAAAAGTAAAATATTGCCTCTTGTTGTTAAAGACATTTCAAGATACGAAAGGTAAAAAATATATAGTATGGGCTGCAACTCACATCTCCGAGTAACCTGAATGCAACATACTTCTAGCCGCTCTGCCATTGGCTATTGCCTGGCATCTTCCTGGCATCCCATTGGCTAAGAGGGACTTCTACCATATGTGTCGATATGTGTAGATAGCTAAATAGATAGATATGTGTCTATCCAGCGTCCTCGTCATTCGCCCTTCAGGCGTTTTGTTTGTGTTTACGTAAATGTGAATCACCCAGAAAAAGTATTCACCGGTCCAGCGATCGCTCACTGCGCTAATGTTTGCGATTGGACATTTTCAAAGGATTGTTAAAAGCCGACGTCCTTGGATCAGTTCTTTACAAAACGTCAGACAAAAAACACCTCTGGGAGAGAACATGAACTAAAGAGGGCAAAAAAATGATAAGGACGATGAGTTCAAAGTTCAATGGCCATCATTTTTCCTTATTATTCTATTCTTTGTTTTTTTTTTTACATTTTCCGCAACTCTCGTTTATTGCGCAATAATCTAATTGTAACATGTATTCGTTACAAATTTTGATGCATTTTTATGAAAACATTTATGTCAGAATTTTGGGAGGGCGAAAAACGGATTAGGGCATTTACATGGAAAACGCGTCTCGATTTACAACATTTTCTCTTTAAGAAATGTCTCTTAGAACCAATTAATTTCATAAATCGAGGTACCACTGTATATATATGCATGTGAGGATGGCTGAGTGTTATTTTTACCCTCTCGCTCCACACTGTAGAATCTGCGACGTTGAATATGCGTGTGACTGGATTCTCGTTCTCTTGAGGACGATACCTCTGCTAAAACGAGTGTCACATAAAAAACCCAAAGAAAAACCACCGCGCACGAGTTCATATTTTCCACGCGTTTGTTTCTAAGATGCATTTGAACCATTTTCACGGGATTGCTCGCGCCCAATAGCAACCGCACTTTGGGCGGCGGATGAATGAATGGAATGAAGCTAATGCATGCGCGCCGACGCCTCGCCACCGCTTTGGATGGTTACACTTTGACCCCTGCGCGGCGGCAAAGTGGCCGTGATTAACGCGGCGGAAATGTCAGCGGGGAATAATGGTCGCGGTGTAATTATGCAGCCCGTGCGGCCACGGCGAGATGAGACGGACGGCCGTCCGTCCAAAACGCAGGTTGTCGTTGCGCGGATGGCTTTGATTCTTCAGCTGGACGTCGATGTCCTCAAGTTCAATTTAAGACAGAAATAAAGGTTAACAGTCGTGATGGTGAATCGGTTCATGGACCATGTATGCTAATAACCCGATAAGCTGTCCGCTGTAGTCACCGCTGTCCCTCAAAGGGTCAATTGTTCACACGATGGCATTCATTCATTCATTCATTCATCTTCCGAGCCGCTTGATCCTCACTATGGTCGCGGGGGGTGCTAACAAAGGGTGTCGGGGGGGGCGGAGCCTATCCCAGCTGTCTTCGGGCAGTAGGCGGGGGACACCCTGAACCGGTTGCCAGCCAATGGCAACCATCCGCGTTCACACTCACACCGAGGGACAATTTGGAGCGTCCAATCAGCCTGCCACGCATGTATTTGGAATGTGGGAGGAAACCGGAGCACCCGGAGAAAACCCACGCCCGGGGGGCACATGCAAACTCCACACAGGGAGGCCGGAGCTGGAATCGAACCCGGTACCTCTGCACTGTGAAGCCGACGTGCTAACCACTGGACTACCGGGCCGCCCCACACCATGGCATATTTCTCCAAGTTAAAGAGCTCTGGACGTTGACGATCGCACACTCTCTAGCAATCGACAAGCTACCAAAAGGCGAGCAGTTCCTAAAATGGCAAAGGACAAGACGGAGAAGCGGTGATATCATTCCATATCGGCATCAGAGTCAAATTACTGAATCAATTAGTCGTATCGCCGTAGCTTGATCGTATCGTTATTTATTATGAAATGACGGCGGAAGACACGAACGGACGCGCGGCACGGGGCGGCTTGAATCGGCAGATGCTAACACGCCTCGTGCAAGAACTGTGTGCAGATCGCCTCCCGCCACACGCAAAATTTGCCGTCGCCGTCATTGATAAAAGCACTTCCTGACGCTCGATAAATCAGCGATATCCAATATCCTGTCCAGCTGGCGCATGTTTCTCATCTCATTTTCGTCACGAGGTCGGAATGTTGACGGGGCGGTCCGGTGGTTAGCGCGTCGGCCTCACGGCGCAGAGGTGCAGGGTTCGATTCCAACCTTCCTGTGTGGAGTTTGCGTGCACAGCAGGCTGATTGAACTGTCCAAATTGTCCCTCGATGTGAGTGTGAACGCGGATGGCTGCCATTGGCTGGCAACCGGTTCAGGGTGTCCCCCAGCCTACTGCCCCGAAGACAGCTGGGATAGGCTCCGGCACCCCCCCCCCCCCCCGCCACCCTTTGTTAGAATAAAGCCGATCGGAAAATGGATGGATGGAATGTTGAAGGTTCGTTTTTCTCCCCGTTCGTCTGTGGCGTGCTGGTGTTGCTATGCTGCCAATGTGGCTGCGCCAAGACATGCACTCTATTGTTATTGTTTTTGTTTTTGTTTTTTTTCAGGCTATGCCAATAATAGCCTACCGGCCTTCATACCGTGACGATACGGTACCACGTGTTGATTAGATTCTCATTGACTGGAGGTAACTTCCGCGTGAACAAGACAATAAAAAGCGGCTGCGATTTAGCCTTCTTCACGCTCACGCGTACGTCGCGTGTGAATCACGCGCGTGTCGTCATATCGGAGACGAGCCGCTCAATAACAACACTTTGTGTGTGCAAACGAGCGGCAAGGCCGAGTGCGAGTTGTGTGTTCCCCGTGACGTCCTCGCGGCGAAAGATTTTGCGTTATACGTTGGCGTCCTTGACGGCGTATAACCGGGCGCTCGTACAAATCCTCTTTGCAATTTGTGTACGTTTCCTTTGTCTGCACGAGTCATACAAGGAAACCGAAAGATGGCGAGGGGGGGCAGAAAGCTTTTTTCGTTGTGCATTCACCTCGCAGGAGCAGCGAGTAATGTCAGAGATTTGTGTGTGGGAGCGTGTGTGCGTGTGTGTATGTGAGGAGTGGGGTGAAGTGACCTTTGCCCTCCTCTTTTTCACCAGCTCCGACCGAACGCGGGTGTGAGAGGGGGCACGGCCAGCGAGGCCTATGTCTTATTAGCGATAATGAGAGAGAGCAAGACACTCTGCCAATTTACATCCGTAATCTGATATTAGTTCCTGCCGCCCACAGTGGATGGGAGCACACACACACACACACACACACACACACACAGAGTGCAGAAGGGTGTGTGAGCAATGGCAGAGGTGCACAAAATCTCCCTCACTCTCAGAGGTGAATGCTGAGGGCTCAACCGTAGAAGTGCAATTGTGTAATTTAATCCCCTTGTACTTTGCAATCGTCACTTTGCGTTTCTTTTGTGCAAAATGTGACAAAATGTGTGCAAAAACGCGGTTCGCGCGTCGGCCTCACAGTACAGAAGTGCCGGGTTTGATTCCGGCAGCTCTGCACTCCCCGTGCCTGCGTGGGTTTTCTCCGGGTACTCCGGTTTCCTCCCACATTCCAAAAACTTGGTGTGGCAGGTTAATGGAGCACTCCAAATCAGAGGTGGGCAAACTACGGCCCGCGGGCCGAATCCGGTCCGTTGGTCTTTTTAATTCGGCCCGCCGAAGGTTGGTACACAATTACGGTTCGATGTCAGTGACTGCATTCGTTTCATTTGGACTTGTAATAACAGGCATTTCAACGCCGGGTGGCACAGTTACTTGAAGTTGCAGAGCATAGGGAGGAAGGGGGAGACGATACAAGCCCACAGTAGCGCCAAGTCAAGCAAATCCCGTTTGATACGACGGAATAATATGCTCTTAAAGTCTGAAAAATGTGCCAAGAAATGCAAAATACTGCTTTTTAAAGAAAGAAATCCAATTAATATGATGTCGAATTTAGTTCGACCCTTTTGATCCGGCCCTCCATAATATTTTCTGGTTCTCACGTGGCCCTATGCAAAAAGTAATTGCCCAACCCCTGCTCTAAATCGTCCCAAGGTGTGAGCGCGGATGGTTGTTTGTCTCTGTGTGCCCTGCGATTGGTTGCCAACCGGTTCAGGGTGTCCCCCCTGCCTACTGCCCGAAAATTGCTGGGATAGGCTCCAGCACTCCCCGCGACCCTTGTGAGGATACAATGGATCAGAAAATGGTTCAATGGTTGGCTCGGTATTGGGTGAGGGAGCGGCAGTCAAAATCCACTCCCGTGTCTGTCGGTCCTCTGCAGTGACAAAATAATCACTTGGAAATCCAGCGAGATGGCAAATAATCCACAATATAATGTGGTATTATTACATAAGTAAAATGAACAAAATCCGCGATGCAGCGAAACCACAAAAAGCTGAACCGACATCTCGCGGGCGAAGACGTTGGCCCTTTCTCTTACCTTTCCTTTTAGCCTTGACCCTCGTTGCATTAACCTTACCTGCAGCTCCAAAAAGTGTATTTGTGTGTTACTGCATTTTTTTTTTCCCCTTTCCCTCTCTCGATGTTGCGCATGGCGTCTCCTCGTACCGCCACACACTCTTTCTCACCAATTACCTGTCTGCATGGTTCCGTCTGTGTTGTGTGATTGAAAGACGAACGAAGGATGTGTGTGTGTGTGTGTGCGTGTGTGTGTGTGTGCGTGTGTGTGTGTGTGTGTGTGTGTGTGTGCGTGTGCGCACGTGCTCGCACGCATATGGCAACTTGTGTGAGAGAATGTGTGTGTGTGTGTGTGTGTGTGTGTGTGTGTCTCGGCGTCTCATTCTTCTCTTTCCCCCCTCCGGATCTCATGTATAATTTATGAGCTGCCTCATGAATATGCTAATTAGCCGGCATGCAGGGAGAGGTGAGAGGGCTTCCCCTGTTCTATTCTTACATCCGTCTGATGAGAGAGCAAAAGAGAGAGGGATGGAGAGGAAAGAGGATGGTGGGTGGGTATTGGAAGGAAAAGAGGATAAATAAATGAGGGAGGAGGGTGCGGCAGGGCGGGGGCGCTCGACGACAAAGGGCATGATGCTGGAAGAAGAGTGCGCGGAAAACGCATTGATATGAAATCCCCAACACTCAACATTGTGGCAATATGGACGCCGGTGAGCCCGGCGTTGTTGCTCAATAATGTGCCGGGGACAAATGAATCACCCATGCTGAGGGGAGGCGGGGGGCGAAATTGGAGGCGGCGGTGAGGGGGGGTGGGTGGTGGGGGCACCAATGAGGTGAAACAAAAGAAAATAGTTGGTCTGTCGATATTTCACTCGTGATTTTTATATTTTTTTGTCAAGGCGGGTAAGTCGGTGTCAAGACATGGGCGCCTTGTTGTTTTTTGGGCACCATGATCATTTCCCGACATCCGAACGTGGTTGGAAATGAATATAAGAATGACTTTCATGCCAATTGGGAAAGGTCGCTTCAAAAATGGAGCAGTTAACTTCACAGTGGAGACGCGGCGAGAGACGGTGCGCGTGAAAGTCTCTGCCCACAATTCACAGACGGCAAGACGGCAAAGTCACACTCGGGACGGGAAAGTCGCACTTGGTTGTCTTTGTAGCAGAAACCCCAACAGCCACGGGGGCCAGCCAAACAAGCCGTGATATGGCAGAACCCGTGTCTCTGTTGAGATTATTGGAGCGGACCAAAACTCTTAAATTCCTGTTTTTCGTTTTGTTTTTGTCTTTATGCGCTGGCTCTGTAACAGAATCTATCAAGATGTGTGTACCAGGCCTAAGTACATAGTGTGAGTACTTTTTTTTGTTGGAGCTGTCCTTGAATTACCACAAAAAAAACAAAAGGCTGACAAAAGCAGGATAATCGGATACGTTGCATTGAGGTGCTAGCGAGATTTAGCCAATAGCTAACAAACTTGAGAGGGAAGAGTAAACATCAAACGCGTCGTCTTCAAAGTTGCATAACATGAAAAAAGCTTTTAAAGCACATCAAACCCTTGACAGGCAGCTGCGGCAACATCTCGCTTTGTCTTTCTTCTCGCTTCTTCTTCTTCTTCTCTTCTTCTTCAACTGCGGTCCTCTATCCGCTGGGCCGCCACCGCCGCCACCGTCACCTCGGCTTTTGTCTCGCAATTTTGCTCTCAGGATCGAGTTTGAAGTCACTGTCCAGTTTAAGGCCCAAGTTTGAGACCGTTGATTTCAGATAAAGAGTCAGGGGGCCCAAGTCTACAGGATGGAATGTACAAGGGCCACTGGGACCAAACAATATCACCTCTGTCTTCTTTTCGTTGAATTTCAAGAAATTTCGTGCCATTCAGGTTTTGATATCTTCCAGACAGGATAGGAGTGGCCTTAATGAGAAGGCGTCTTTCTTGCTCAGTGGGACATGGATCTGGCAGTCATCTGCATAGCAGTGGAAGGGAATACCATGTTTCCTTAAGATGGAACCCAATGTGAGCAGATACAGCGAGAACAGCAGAGGCCCCAGAATTGAGCCCTGTGGAACACCACATGACAGGGGAGCTGTGCGTGACTCAGAGCAGCCAAGGCTGACACAAAAGGTCCTGTCAGCTAGGTAGGACCTACACCACTCAAGAGCACTGCCGCCAATGCCCACCAAGTGCTGAAAACGAGTCAGCAGAATACCGTGATCCAATGTATCAAATGCTGCAGTTAAGTCCAATGTTAAGTTGGTCCATGTACAGCACTTTGTATGCAGCGATGGCTGTTTGAAAGTGCTCTATAAATACTATTGACTTGACTTGTTGACTTGACTTGACATGTTCAGTATCTGTGTGTGTGTGTGTGTGTATTCTTATACTCACGACATTGTGAGGACCGGCATGAGTTTTTAACCAAGAGTGAGGACATTTTGACGAAGTGAGGACATTTTGGCCGGTCCTCACTTTGACACCCTCTAAATCAACTCCAAAGTGTCCAAAACGGGTACCCTGTGCTTTTCCCCAAAGGTCCCCAGAATGGGTCCATGTTGAGAATTTTTCGCCGGGAATTCACACCCTTTTTGCTCTCTACTGCAGCTTCTGTCGAAATTCAGTACTGTGTGTGTGTGTGTGTGTGTGTGTGTGTGTGTGTGTGAGTGCGGCGCAGGCCCGTATGTAGCGAGGGCATTCCAGTCGACAGCTGATGATTCAGCATCTGTCCCCGCGCTTACGTAAGAGACGCGCACATGAGGCCCGAGCGGCCTGACTGGCTGACCGAACGGCAAAACGCGCCCGGACGGACACGCCGGCGACCCTCCAACATGCAAATGAGCACGCCGGCCGCCGCGCTGTACTCCAAATCCACCTTCTGCGTCTAATGAGAGAGCCATATCAAACACTTCCTCTTCTTTTCTGCTACTTGCGCTTGCCATGATGGGGGATAATTGCCCCGCTGGGATTCCAATGAGGCATTCGGATTAGACCAAGTGGACGTCACGCGGGGGTTTCTGGGCTCAGTCGTAGCTTGAGCTGCTTTGCCAATCACATACCAAAGCCAAACAAGGATATTCTATATTCATTCATTCATTCATTTTCCGAGCCGCTTGATCCTCACTAGGGTCGCGGGGGGTGCTGGAGCCTATCCCAGCCGTCTTCAGACAGTAGGCGGGGGACACCCTGAATCGGTTGCCAGCCAATCGCAGGGCACACAGAAACGAACAACCATTCGCACTCACACACACACCTAGGGACAATTTAGAGTGTTCAATCAGCCTACCACGCATGTTTTTGGAATGTGGGAGGAAACCGGAGCACCCGGAGAAAACCCACGCAGGGCCAGGGGAGAACATGCAAACTACACACAGGGAGGCCGGAGCTGGAATCGAACCCGGTACCGCTGCACTGTGAAGCCGACGTGCTAACCACTGGACTACCGGGCCGCCCGTTATTCTATAATCGTCATTGCTAATTCTGCCGACAAAGCTAAACCCAAATTCTGTTCTGAATCCGTCAATGAATCCATTATAAAAGCAGTTGTTCATTACTTGGTGAGTCGTGGATTCATTGTCGCATACCTGCACCTCGTGAAAAAAAAAAATCATTCGATGAAACCATTTGGTTCGGTTGAACATTTTACGTATAGAATGTCAATTTTTGTGTGTGTATGTGCGTCAAGTCTCCAAGGAAACTTTTTGCTGATACCCGAGAGAGGCGGGAGGGGAGGGGGGGGGGGGGGACACGATTAAGCTGCTGAGAGAGCAACAGCGAGTTAGGCACAGGGGCGGACCCGAGTTCATTACGCTCAACTCGGACGGCGGCGGGAGGGAGAAAATGCAGACTGACAAGAATCGCGCCGGTTGGCATGCAAATCGATGCAGTTAGCGAGCCGACCTGCCTCCTTATCCACATACAATGGCAAACACACACACACACACACACACACACACATATGCGCATATTTACAACACACAAAAGTGAGTCTCTGGCTGAAGGTTGCACATGCCCGGGAGCATGCACAAGCATAGCTTTCGGTGCTTGAGAAGCAGAAGTCAAAAAAACAAAACAAAAAAAAAAACCTAACGGACGATATGTGCCCTTCAGAGCGCTAGCCTGACGGGGAGATGGACGTCTGGGGTGGGCCCCTCGAAGGACTCGAGGTCAGGCGCTGTATCGGCGAGAGATGCCGTAAGGTAGCGGAAAACGCCTGCAACCAACCCGCGCATGCCCAAGCGTGACATTTTGAGTGGTGGACCCTTTGAGGAGAAGTGAAAGTAGAGAAAGTAGGCGAGAGCGAGCGAGGTGTCGCCTCTCCTCACTGATCCCCGATGCCGAGGGGGATTTGCATACATTTTTAATCAAAGCAAATTAGATCATAACCAAATTAAAGCGCGCTTTCCAACCGCCCCCTTTCTCTGTCTGCCTCCTGTTCCATCCTCCCACCTTTCTCCTCATCATTTAATTATAGACGCTAATAGGTAGACCGCTGCAGAAACTTCACCGGCATGAAGATAATTGACCAAATAAACGGACGGTGCTTAACACGTGTATGAGGCCGGCGGCCGATGCCGTAGCTGGCCCAACATTAACGGCGATGGTGAGAAGCAAAATGGCGTCACGACTAATGCGGGTATATGTAGAAGCTCGACGATCCGCCGTGTTAGTGCTCGTGCCGAAAATACATTTTCAAATCAAAAAAATGTCAGTACGATATTTGTTTACTAGGATTCATCATTGTGTTATTTGCAGTGGCACCTTGAGGTCTTAGTCGAAAAAAAAAGTCAAAGCCCTTGCAAATCAGATCATCTTTCGCCGTCGAAATGAAAAAGCCATTCGTCCGTTCCACTCGCAAAATATATGCTTTTTACTAAGCATCTGTAATATTGTACCGTTGAAAAAAAAGAGTAATGATGTAAATAAAGAGTGTAAAGAACACATTCAACATTCATTCAACAATGCTTGCGGCCATGTATTCTTTATCCTCTGCATAGAGCGAATAATATTGACACTGTACTAGTGAGCTGAGACATCTAGTAAGAGGAACAAGGCCGGCCGGAAAATTGCAAAAATTTGCGAATGATTTACGCCCGTTATATAATTCATGCATTCATTCATTCATCTTCCGAGCCGCTTGATCCTCACTTGGGTCGCGGGGGGTGCTGGAGCCTATCCCAGCTGTCTCCGGGCAGTAGGCGGGGGACACCCTGAATCTCTTGCCAGCCAATCGCAGGGCACACAGAGACGAACAACCATTCACGCTCACACTCACACCTAGGGACAATTTCGAGTGTTCAATCAGCCTGCCACGCATGTTTTTGGAATGTGGGAGGAAACCGGAGCACCCGGAGAAAACCCACGCAGGCCCGGGGAGAACATGCAAACTCCACACAGGGAGGCCGGAGCTGGAATCGAACCCGGTGCCTCTGCACTGTGAAGCCGGCGTGCTAACCGCTGGACTACCGGGCCGCCCCCCCCCCCGTTATATAATTGTACTGAAAATAATAAATAACAGCATTTTTAAAAATGGGGGGGGGAATCAATGATTATTATTATTATTATTATTTGAATAAGATTACTACAACGAATACTACTCATAGTAATAATAATAATTATAACTTTCAGTTTTTGCAAGCTGCATACGGTTGAAGTTTTTCGGGTGTGGGGTGCATAATGCGCTGTCACGAGCTAATCCGGGAGCGTGGTGATGGGCACGATGGCATCTTCCTCCCCCCCTCGTCTTCCTCCCGCATCCTGTATGTGAATGTGTCATGGAGGAGACATCAGGAGGCTGCCTGCTGATTTATTCATGATATGACTTTTAATATCATTTACTGGGACATGGAAGTCTGCATCTTAAATAGGCCTACAGGCACCTTTGGGTGGCAGCGTGCAGAACGCGCATCCATTTTGTGTGAGTGTGTGTGTTTCGGAGGGTGGGGCAGGGGGGGGGGGCAGTACATGTGGAGGCATCTCGATTCCTCGTATGTCTTGTCACCGTTTAATATATGTTTGGTTTTGGGTTGCCAAATGTGTGACTCGTTTTACGTGGGGGATTATGTTTTCGGGAAAACAGCTGCAGGTCGATTTGTCATGGAGAACAGTGGTGCCCTGAGATACAAGTTAAATCTGTTCCGTGAGCTCACTTGTGTCTCAGAATCAGGATGCCATTCATGTCAAACCTTGCTGTTGTATGCGTGCGTAGAAAGGAGTTACTTTTCTTTTCTTTTCTTTTATTGTTTTGTCAATTCCAAGAGGAAACAGGCCATTTCAAAAACATCAAAGGAGCCCTCGGTTGCAAGCTATTAAAAACGCACAGACCGTACCAAGGACGTAATCAAGAATGTCCCAGTTTGCGGTGTTTTCAAGTTCTTGTGGCCATTTGTTTTAACTTCACCTCTGTGTCTTGAAATGTTGAGCAAGCGGTCAGGTATTGGCTGCTAGCGCTAGCTAGTAACTTGTAGCTAACTCATTCAACGATGAGCTTCGGCCTATACTCGCTCCACGTAACTTCAGATCTTTTACATTTAGCGTGATTGGTTGTGATTGTAGCCCCTCCAACGCAGGGGTCGCTGCTCACAACAAATTTGACGCGATTCTTGGATTCCACGTTGATGGAATTTAACAAGCAACAAAACAAGCTAGCCAGCTAGCTGGCGACGTTACTCATTTTGCCGTGCTAGTCGAGTTAGCTTTGAGTTTGTAGTTCTCCTTTCAGTTGACCAAGCAGGTCTCGCAGGTTTCTCTTGAGGTTTTGGCTGCTAGCGCTAGCTAGTAACTTGTAGCTAACTCATTCAGCGATGAGCTTCGGCCTATACTAGCTCCACGTAACTTCAGATCTTTTACATTTAGCGTGATTGGTTGTGATTGTAGCCCCTCCAACGCAGGGGTCGCTGCTCACAACAAATTTGACGCGATTCTTGGATTCCATGTTGATGGAATTTAACAAGCAACAAAACAAGCTAGCCCGCTAGCTGGCGACGTTACTCACTTTGCCGCGCTAGTCGAGTTAGCTTTGAGTTTGTAGTTCTCCTTTCTGTTGACCAAGCAGGTCTCGCAGGTTTCCCTCGAGGTTTCTCCACTTCTTCTTCTTCTTTGGGAGTGAATGAGTTAAGAAACATGCCGCTGCTCCGAGCCATTTTGAGCGGCGACAGGGCCAAGTGGAGTTTTTATTGTATTTATTTATTTATTTCGGGCCCGCGCATGTCCTGAGCTGAAGGTGGGGGGTAAAGATGAGCCTCCAATCTGGAGGCGAAGAACACTCATTTCCACTGTAAAGGATCACACGGCAGTGTGACTGGGGGGTGCCTCGTGGATTAAAGAACATTCCCTAAAAACTGGAGCTGAACGCTTAAATGCGCAATTAGTCGGACGTTTATTTTCTCTCCATGTCTCGGTACTTGTAAGAACGTACGCAGATGACTTGAGGCTGTATCGCAAAAGCCGTTTGGCGCACTTAAGCTTTGGCAAGTTTTCTATTTTTAACGCCTTTGCATGAGTGGGCGCCTGGAGCTATTTGTTAGCATGCTAGAGGCGGGCTAGTAGGCCTCCCGTTTCAAAGTCGGAGCTAACAAATTTGCTTGGTGTTCATATTAGTGTTTGCGGCTACGTTACGGGAACTTGGAAAATGCGAATGGCTTAAATCACGTCATTTTGGATTTGTGCCTAAACGCTCCATAATAATTTGGAAATATGAGATGGGAAAAGACACTCTGGGCTGTATCGACATGACCGGCCTAAATCCTGTGCGGTGCGTGGCATAGCCGCGAGGAGACGGGTTGGTCATTTCGAAGGTTATTCAAGAGAACTGAAAGGAGTGAACTAACTGCAGCTAAAATTGAAAAAACGTTTTTGTGAACAAAATCCAGTGCCCTTTTAAAAACTACAACTCGATCTACGTATTTATAAAACTAAAAGTAAAACTGCTCAACAAATTGGTGCAACATTTTTTTCGATTGATTGCAAATCTGTCAGTTTTTTTTCCCTTCGAACACATCATGTTTTCATCATCATCATAATAATTATAATACAATAAATAATACAGGTATCTATGCTAACGTTAATGAATTAAGGGTTAGGTTCGGCAACAGGTGGAGTTTTATTTTCTATTATAGCTATAAATGACAACGCATGGTAAAATCTGTCTTGCGCAAGCTAGCTTTTCTTGGTCAAACTTAAAAACCAAAACTGAAAATATCTGAAGAACTTGCTCTGCCGAAACAAAAACATAGACATTTTGGAAATCAGCATTCAAAATACCATTCAGGGAATAGGGACACAAAGTCATCTCTGTTGACCAGTTGAATGAAAGTGTAAATGTCCACCATTTACATCAATTAATATCAAACGTGAGCTTTTCAAAGAAAAATAAGGTCCAACAGTCATTAGGGGGATCTTCGTTTACTTTATTAGACTTACTAGCTGGTTCGCCGCCCTCCGGGCGGCTCATCAGCTAGTTCCTGCGGAAGGCTGGTAAGGTGGGCCATCGGCCCACAAAAGTGTTGTTGCTTGGTTCAACTTTTTGTTCATCTTCATTGCTTATCGCGAAAATAAAGAGATGTTTAGCTCTACTAAATAACTAACAATTTAATTGCAATGGTTGTGGGTAGACAACATTTTTTCGCTAAGATGCCCGCGCGATCGTAGTAAGCCACTGCCTGAGCGGCGCGGTGAAGTAGGTACGTTTTGAAAAGGGACAGACGGAAGGACAGACCGCGTGCGGGACAACGCGCAATATATATATAGATTATCGTAATTATTAATAAGACTAGTGTTATCATACTTATTGTGATTTTTTTTAAAAAAATCATCTTGACTCGAGAAATGCTCTCTGTGCCTTTGCTCAATAGCTGCATGGGCGGTGACCAGCGGCCGCGGCACAGTGGAATAAATAACACATGCCGACTGAGGAAGGCGAGCCGGGGCCAACCACTGGTAAAAAGTACAACACATTCTCAGTGTGATGTGCAACAGTTGCAGAAAACTTCCAACAAATCTCTTAGAGTTCAGGAAACAAGAATGGAGGCGGTCCAGTGGGAGACATGAACTGAATGCGTGAGTGTGCGCGTGTGTGTGTGAGAGATGTCTGACGGGCGAAAGCGTTGCTGCGTTCCTGCCGGTCCAACGTGCCCGCGAGTCAGCCATCAAACTTTCACGTGGGCACATCAATAATTCAGCACGCTGCATTGTGCAAGTAACGGCGTGCCACTGAGGCTGACGACAAAGCGTGGAGGGGCCCAAGGACAGACGGGCAAGACGTCACACGTCTTTTGGCGCTAATTGCTCTCTCTTCCTCCACTCGTGCGTGTCCAATTAGAAGCATTCGTAACATTTCAACGCAGTCGCCGTCGTTGCGATGTGCCGGAGCTAGCAGGCAAAAAAGTGTGTCAGAAAAAGTTCCAGGACCGGCATCACAAAATATGTGACCCTCGCCTATAAGCCGTCAATCAGATGATTTTTTTGTTTGTTTGTTTGTTTGGGGGGGGGGGGGTTCTCACTTGCTTTGATATGTGCGCTGTAAGGTGGCAGTGAACTCAGCTCAACTCACTTTGTAACAAGCAGCAGTTTGGCAGAGAGCAAATAAGTCTTCAAAAAGGAGAATTGTTGTTCCCAGTTGGTCTAAAATTAAATGCGAAACACTATTTACTATTACACCTACAGTGTTGTATTTAAAGCAATCACATAGCTTAGCACTTCAGTCCGCTAGGTTAATGCTAACACTAAATAGCATTCATGTTGTGGCAACAGATTGAACGCAAACAAATGCAGCAAAATACTCACAGTCATATATTCTTTATCCTCTGGAAAGATATTAGTGCCGTACCGATGAGCTGAAAGGAAGCAGCTTACGCATCTTTCCTTGGGGAAAGGCCAATTAGCTTCATGTTGATAAACCGTACAAAACAGCATCGATATATGAACAGTTAGCATCAGTACTTGTGGTGTTATTACCTGTGAATCAACATGCATTTGAATACAAACAGTGGTGCAACACGTAGACAGACAACATTACAATACTCACAAGCATGTATTCTTTATCCTCCGGAAGAACAACTAAAAGAGAAGCTGAGAGAGGAGCCTGGTCTTCTCTACATTATATGAAGGAAAGATGCTATTGTTTTTTTGGGTGCTGGAGCCTATCCCAGCTGTCTTCGGGCAGTAGGCGGGGGACACCCTGAATCGGTTGCCAGCCAATCGCAGGGCACACAGAAACGAACAACCATTTGCACTCACACTCACACCTAGGGACAATTTAGAGTGTTCAATCAGCCTGCCACGCATGTTTTTGGAATAAGGGAGGAAACCGGAGCACCCGGAGAAAACCCACGCAGGCCCGGGGAGAACATGCAAACTCCACACAGGGAGACCGGAGCTGGAATTGAACCCGGTACCTCTGCACTGTGAAGCCGACGTGCTAACCACTGGGCTACCGGGCTGCGGGAAGCCACATATTAATTTTTTTTCTTCACATTCTTGACTTAGAATGATTTGGCCCACTCGGTGCCATTTTGTCTGCTGAGCGTGTCTTTAGCGGGACGCAGCCTCGTTTGTTGTACTTTGTATGACCAATTCCAAAAGGTCAATAGCGTATTTACTTTGTATTATTGCATCGTGCCTGATGTACTGTTGGTGGGTGGAGCAATTCTAATGTCATTTTTTTCGCTCTGGACATGGACAGTGATTGTCCAAAAATTTGTCAGATGACATTTTCCACCTAAATTTGGATATTTGTTTTGTCAAATGATATTCATTTCTACCCAACAGTCTATACAGTTCACTTTTTTTTTCAAACGATTTCTCTTGGCTGCCCTGCTTACATTTATGGGGATGCTCATGCTTTTTTTTTTTTTTCTAAAGTCCAATCAGATTTCAGGGTCTAGTAGTTGCCATGTCAGGCTAATCTGCCATGGGCCAATACAATTAGTCGCAATCTTCTGATCAACTATTCTGAGCAAAATTTTATTTCATCATCAGCATCTCTGGCGACTATGTTGTGTATTTATTGCTTATTCCGATTTTCTGCTTTTGTCACACATCAATATAAATTCAATTCCTGGGTCTTCATTAGGAACGTTTGATCCCATTTTTTGACATATGATACGAGTACTAGTACGAGTATTCACTCTTGAGTACTAACAGTGGCAAGTACCCATACCTCAAGTTTTTTTTTTTTTGATATAGATAATTTCATCGAACACATTGACAAAATATTGCCTCTATATGATGTGTCAAACTGCAGTCTAGCGCCAACTACTGGCATGGAGGACTTACTCAAGGCCAGATTTGGTTTTTGTCTTGAGTATTGGTGGCTAGTATCGGCAACCTCGATGGTTACTCGATACCTTAAATTAAGGCCGGTATTGGTACTCGCCCATCTCTTGTTTTCTTAATTGCAACATGATCAACAAAGTGACGGATTAAGTCAGGTAAGTCCCTCCTGAGGGCCCAGGTAGCAAATACAACAACTTCCTTTGCTTCTGCTTATATAAAAAAACATCTTTTTCTTACTGTATGTTTTTTTTTTTTTGGTCAGCTGATGGAGCACAAACACACGTACTGCGCGGCGTCAAGGCGTGTTTTCTCACACATGCGCACACCCAGACATGGACTTGACGTTGGCGTGCGAGCCTGCGAACGGAGACGACTGACAGGCGAGGCAAAGTGCTGATGGAGGCTGGGGGCTTGGGGAAGGTCGGTGGGACAACCTTCCTTCATGGAATTCTCAAGAGATGGGAATGTAGTGGATGTGCATGCTTGCATGGGAATAACCCGAATCGAGGAGATTTCATAATCCGGACTTTTAAGACCAAGGCCGAGCAATCACAATTTGCAGAAACATTTGTGTGGGAATGAAATGATTTCAAAATTCTGTTTTACATCTAGCCAGAAATGACGTGATTTTAAATGTAAGTTTTTTTTCTCAATTAATTTTGTTCATCTGATGTTGTGTCACCTCAAAAGGAGGCCCGCCCCGTCACTTTTGTCACTGAAGAGCCCCTGAAAGGCCCTCCGTCCTCGCCCTCCTCCTAATGACTGCCAAGCGACCTTTGGTCACGTGACCTTGCCGAAGCACGGCGGTTGACCTTGGACGGCGGGCCCAGCGCGACCTGCTTGAGGGCGGCGCGGCGTCTCCGTGTACGTTGCCTCATCACGCCAATGTGACGAATCTCAAGCAGTGCGTTTTTCGCACCCTCGGCTACTTCAGACGAACTGAGGTCACGCTGGGGTCACGTCCAAGGTCACTGCTCTGGCGACCTGGGAGTTATTTTCCCACCAATGTAATACAGCAAAAAAAAAAAAAAATAATAATAATAATTAGTATTTAAAATTATTCACTATTCATTATCTTGTGATTTATTTATAAAAATATGTTACACATTGTGATATTTTAGTAGTCAGGATGAACACTATTTTTAATTTAATATTGCATTCTTTAGATTACCATGCTTCATTTTTATTTAGTAATTTAGTAAAAAATAATTTTTTACTAAAATAACAAAAGTAATTTAGTAAAAAATATTTGTAAAGATATATCATGGAATGTACTTTCGATATACAATACAATACAATACATGCTGATTTATATAGCGCTTTCACAACAGCGGCAGCTGTAACAAAGCGCTTTACAAAACAGTTAACATAAAGTAAAATAATAAACACAACACAACATAAAACACGGACAGTCGTGCAGTCCTAACCACTTTTCCGTCACACGCTTTGTTGTTTGAAGCGGTTTGAGATGAAAGAGGAGAGAATCAAAGTGTCCTTTAACCAGTGGATCAGA